>NC_086449.1:268561146-268831146 GCF_028390025.1 Pseudophryne corroboree | reverse complement strand
GGCAAGTATGATATATATGTGTGGTCATGCAGCAATTGTGTGGGGGAAGAGTGAGTGACGCGATTGCAGGGGTTAAACTAGTGGGGCACACACTCGTCTGAGGTGCAGCAGGCGGGTCCAGCACCGATCCCCTCCCGCTCTGCTGCTGCTGACAGGCATACCGAACTGACAGTAGCAGCCCTGGCTTTGATGACAGTGAAGAAGTAGGCAGGCACTGCCGGCCAGTGTCCGCCTACTTATCATCCTGTTGGGGAGGGTGGGTGGGGGGGGAGTATACCCTACATTAGAATGAGTAGTTGGGGAAATTCAAGCCTGTTTGATTTTCAAAACTACTGTAGATGGAGAGAATTTTTTTTTTCTTGCAGTTTTTCGGCATCTGGGAGCAAACCGTTGATCATCGCTTGCTTCCACAAACTGCCAGATTATCATTTCAACAAGCCACCTAGTTGGTTGCTTGGAACCAAATCGTCCTGAGGCAGTGTGCTGTATTTGGCCCCTATTTACCTGTCCCAGCTTATCGAAGGGTTTGGAGATGTATATTCTTTCAGCAGACATTGTGTATCAATCAAGTATGTTGATTCACCTGTCCCTCATCTTACTGCCTGACAGATGTTAATGTAAAAGATGTAAGAGCTTACTAAATAGTAAAAGTAGTAGCGGGTCAGCTCGATATGCTAGATTAACAATTTGATATGTGCAGTCCGTCTTGTTTCGGTACTCCGGTGTTCCTGAGCATCTTGTATCACAGGGATAAGGGATGCACAAGCCATAATAACTGAAGGGGAGCCAATTTTGGCATGCAGAATTACCCTTGGAGTATAGCAGAACACCTGGAAGTGGCAGTGCCTACATGGTAGACTGAACGTGCCCCCATCTGGAGAAATAGATACTTTTTTGGATAGTGTTGCCCATTGCTTACTTGTCCTGCGATCAGGGCCGGTTCTTGCCCTTTTGGCGCCCCGGGCGGGAAATATGGGTGTGGCTTCATACAGGGGGCGTGGTCAGTTACGCCCTCTGTACAGTAGAGTAGCGCCGATGTAAAAGAAAAAAAAACCAAGATTTATGGTAAGAACTTACCTTTGTTAAATTTCTTTCTGCGAGGTACACTGGGCTCCACAAGGATAGACATTGGGGTGTAGAGTAGGATCTTGATCCGAGGAACCAACAGGCTCAAAGCTTTGACTGTTCCCAGAATGCACAGCGTTGCCTCCTCTATAAACCCGCCTCCCTGCAGAGGAGCTCAGTTTTTAGTTAACCAGCCCAATGCAGTAGCAGGAAGAGAGACGACAACGGTTAGTAGCCACATACACCACACTCTCACGACAGGAGAAGTGTCAGCGGCTAATGCCATACCGACCCAAAGAAGCTAAGTGCGTCAGGGCGGGCGCCTTGTGGAGCCCAGTGTACCTCGCAGAAAGAGATTTAACAAAGATAAGTTCTTACAATAAATCTTGTTTTCTGCTGCGGGGTACACTGGGCTCCACAAGGATAGACATTGGGGATGTCCTAAAGCAGTTCCTTATGGGAGGGGACGCACTGTAGCGGGCACAAGAACCCGGCATCCAAAGGAAGCATCCTGGGAAGCGGCAGTATCGAAGGCATAGAACCTTATGAACGTGTTCACTGAAGACCACGTAGCCGCCTTGCACAATTGTTCAAGGGTCGCACCACGTTGGGTCACCCAAGAAGGTCCAACAGACCGAGTAGAATGTGCCGTAATGTGGGCAGGAGCCGAAAGACCAGCCCTCACATAAGCATGTGCAATCACTATTCTAATCCATCTGGCCAAAGTCTGCTTGTGAGCAGGCCAGCCCCGTTTGTGAAATCCAAACAGTACAAAGAGAGAATCAGATTTCCTAATGGAAGCAGTTCTCTTCACATAGATATGGTGAGCCCGTACCACATCCAAAGACTTCTCTTTGGGAGACAAATCAGGAGAAACAAGTGCCGGAACCACAATCTCCTGGTTAAAGTGGAACAAGGAAACCACCTTAGGTAAATATCCGGGACGAGTCCTAAGAACCGCCCGGTCACGGTGAAATATCAGATATGGGGAACTACAGGACAAGGCACCCAAATCCGACACTCTTCTAGCTGAAGCAATAGCCAGCAGAAACACCACCTTAAGGGAAAGCCACTTAAGATCAGCTGAACCAAGAGGTTCAAACGGAGACTCTTGTAACGCCTCCAAAACCACCGACAAGTCCCAAGGAGCCACAGGCGGGACATAGGGAGGTTGGATACGCAACACACCCTGAGTAAAGGTATGCACATCAGGTAAGGTCGCAATTTTTCTCTGAAACCACACCGACAAGGCAGAAATATGAACCTTGAGGGAGGTCAGACGTAGGCCTAAGTCCAGGCCCTGCTGAAGAAAAGCCAACAACTTGGCTATACTAAACTTGGAAGCGTCATAATCGTTAGATGCGCACCAAACAAAGAATGCCAGACCCTATAGTAAATCCAAGCCGAAGCCGGTTTCCGGGCCCGCAACATAATTGGCAATGGGAGAGAAAGAAGGCTCTTGTGTGGGCGCACTCTTGTACAGGGAAGAAAATTCCTATATTATATAATGAAGAATATTTAAAACGTAGCTTTTATTAATATTATTTAAAACATAATTACCCATCTAAATGATCCATAAGAAATAAAGTATTGAAAAATGTTAAAATGTTCTGGTCTCTTTCTCCAAAGAGTAATTGGAAAGGTTGTAGACACTGGATTGTCATACCCCCATTTCCCCTAACCAGTACAGAGTTTCTGTATTGATGGGACCGAGGAGTGGTCAAAAAATTGTTATGAATACGTCCAATTAGGACAACTTAAATTTAAGTTATTATACTGGTATTCAATGGTCACCAATATTTGGACACCTGAATTATTGACAGATACCACATTTATGGTGAAAAATGAGGTATTGAACTGCAATGAACACGGAATAGATAATTAGGAGAATAAGGAAGTGCTAGATAGAATTAGTGGTGATATCGCTGTTAAGTTAGGGAACAATGTCCCGGCCTCACTTAAGAATTGAGCTTTGAACCTATATCAGAGATTAATTTTCCCATAGACAAATTATTCTGGAACAAATGCAACAGTCACTATGAGTGATATAATGCTCCTGACACAGGATGTTGTTATAAGCAACGGCATCAGTTTCATAAATGTGTAAATATATTCTCACAGCGAAAAATATGCGTGTGTATATATTTCTTATATATTAAGCCGTCTGGGACAATATACAATTAGGATGTCAAAAGGTACAGAATTAGTACAGATTATTGCTATACATAGACCAGTGTGACTAAATCATTCCCTCAATTAGAAAGAATAAGAATAAAATTAAAGCAACCTGTTTGCCGATGCAAACAATCCTAACATGAAAATGTCGAACAGGTACTGAGAGTCACACAGGTTGTGACAAAAAAGTGACAGTGTCCTGGCCTCTGTAGGAGATTACACTTCCAGCCAGTATCAAAAAGCAATCTTCACATGAAAAAATTATTGTTAGCTCTAATATGCTGATTATATGGATACAGATATGGCTGACTGCAGATAGAAAATTATTTACTGTCTGCGGGATATATCCACACAACAGATGGGGCTTACGGAACTCCTGTCAAGAGGATAGTTGAGCAGATCAGTGCATCGTCAGGTGAGGAAAGGTGGTGCCATGAGATCACACCATATGCGGACCCCCCATGGAAGACGCATTTCGCCCGTAAGGGCTTGTTCACTACCTGGTTCGGAGGGGTCAGTGGGGGACAGGATTTTAAAAGCAGCTACGCTGAATGGATCAACCAATGGTTGTGGTCAGAGAGTGGATGCGGTGGGCGGGGACGCTGCATTGCCGCTCCCGCCCGCCGCTGCTTGCGGGCATCATCAGATTGGTGTTACGTGTCATGTGGGCTAAAGCGTCAGCATAGTTGTAAGGAGCCTAGGACGCCATCTTGGTTGTGGGATCTGATGGTGCTTAGTTAGCAGGGATAAGGGCAAGCCAAGAATGGCTAATGCAGGACCTAAAGCGCCATCTTGTTAAAGGGAAGAGTGGTGCTGGGATAATAAGAGTATGGGCAAGAAGGTTGTCACGGGGAAATACAAGCAAGACACCAATTGATATCAGGGATCCCGATGTAGAGAAAGGATGGAGACCACCTGGTGAGTTGTATAAGGGCCTGATTGGACTAGTCATGTTGTGTATACAAATAATAATAATAAAATTAAAATAAATAAGAATGAAATTATTATTGATAAATGAAATGCTGAATGAAATATATAAAGATAGAAAGAAGAAAAGCAAAACAGGATGAGTGTTAACGGAACCAGAGTAGAGAAAGGGAGATGCTGTTAATGTGATTGGATAAGTGGAAAAGTGAAGCAGAAAAAGTGCATCCTAAGATGTAGGGTGTGAATAGAGCCGGGGCAATAGTGGTGTGTCCTATGACATAGTTTGAAGTGCCTGGATTAGTGAGGAATGTGTGAGTGGAATGGGTGATGATGTATGAATGTATAAGCTGTGAGGGTGGAATGAAGTATGAGGGGAAACGTGGATACCTAACTAAAGAGGTGATGAATAGTAGATTAGGTGAAGGTTATTTTTAGAAAGGGAATGAAATTGAAAATTAAAATTAAACATTATAAAGTGAAAATGAAGAAAGATGATAAAATAAAAATGAAAATGAAATGAGATGATAACTGAAATGAACAAACAAAAGGAGTGAATGAATGGCAAAAATAATCATACAGTAGAAATGCTACATATCATATTGTTTATCATAGTGTAAATTATGCTAAATTGCTGTAATTAGTAAATGCAGTTGGTACCAATCGATTGAGATGAATGGATGGGCAGATCAGATGACAGCTAATTAGTGAATTATACATGTAAGCATGGCATCATGCATTTGGAAGAAATTGTATGGAAATTATAAATATGTGAACAAATAAAAATATATGTAAAACTCCTACATAGGTAGGGGATATAAATGTGAAGCAAAAGTGATAAGGAAAGGAGAAAAAAGTCATTAGTGAAAAAAGGTGGTGTATGTTACAGGGCAGTATCTACAGGTTACAGTGAAAGGGACAAATAAAAGGGGAAAAAAATGTAATGAAAAGAATGAAGTGGAGAGGGGAAAGGTTGAAAATTGAAGGGAGTCGCCAGGGAGGATGAGATGATGACAGTGGGAGAAGGTAACTGGGATTGAGTGAAAAAAACGGAAACAGGTGAGGGCTGGGTGAAATGACATTGTTGGATTCAAACAGATTGAGAAGGGGACATGGTGAAGGTGGCGAAGGAAAAGGGGGGCATGTAAAAGGTGTGATCAATGGTGGGTGTGTTTATATAGTGAAACTGTGCTGCGTATATGTAAATGAGTGAGACTAATGGAGGAAACCAGGCGCTCACAGAAAAACAGCGTAATTTATATTTTCATTTAGACCGGAGGGCCTGAGACTATTGAGGCGAAAGATCCACTCGCTCTCTTTCTTGTAAAGTTCCTTGGTAATGTCTCCTCCTCATATGCCCAAATGAACGCGGTCTAGGCCAAAGGCCTTAAATTCTTTGACGGATCCTTTGTGGTAAAAGTGAAAGTGCCTGGCAACCGAAGTGAGCTGTTTCATACGTGCAAGGTCTTTTGATGCGTTGCGAATGTTGCCCAAATGTTCCAGGACCCTCTCTTTCAGTTTACGTATGGTCATACCAATGTATTTGAGGTTACATCCACAAGTTATGCAGTAAATCACAGCCTGGGTATTGCAATTGAAGAAATGCTGTAACGTTATTGATTGACCATATCTGTCGATGACCGTATTAGTTTGTAATATCTGTGGGCACGATTTACATTGTCCACAAGGAAAAGAGCCAGTAATAGATGTTTTTTTGGGTGTCGATGTAACAAAGTGGCTCCGAACTAACTGATCTTTCATGTTCTTGGATCTGCGCCAACTCATCTGCAACGGAGAATTCAGGAAAGGGGATAAATCGGGATCCAGCTGTAAGATGGAAAGATGTTTAGTTATGGCATTCTTCAGCATTTTCCATTCGGGACAGAAGGTTCCTATGAATCTAATGGTGTCATCTTGCTCAATGACCTCTTTTTTTCTTTCCAAAAATTAAGGTCTCCCTCTTGGGGGTAATTCCAAGTTGATCGCAGCAGGAATTTTTTTTACCAATTGGGCAAAACCATGTGCACTGCAGGGGAGGCAGATTTAACATGTGCAGAGAGAGTTAGATTTGGGTGTGGTGTGTTCAATCTGCAATATAATTTGCAGTGTACAAATAAAGCAGCCAGTATTACCCTGCACAGAAATAAAATAACCCACCCAAATCTAACTCTTTCTGCACATGTTATATCTGCCTCCCCTGCAGTGCACATGGTTTTGCCCAACTGCTAAAAAAAATTCTGCTGCGATCAACTTGGAATTACCCCCCTTGACTGTTGCAGTGGCTGAGTATGCTCGTTTTAGTGAGCGTTTACTATAGCCTCTAGCTAAGAGGCGATTGGTGAGTTCTCTGCTCTTGATTTTAAAGACATGATCCTCCGAGCAATTGCGTCTCAGCCTGAGATACTCCCCTTTGGGGATATTTTCAAAAGTCGGTGGGAAATGTGAGCTGGTTTGGAAAAGGAGACTGTTGGTTGCAGTCTCCTTACGATATAGTTATGTTTCCAAAAAACCTGTATTGGATTTGTAAATATTGAGGTCAAGAAAGGGGACCATCTCAGAACTAATGGTGTGTGTCAATGTGATATTGAGATCGTTGGTATTCAGGAGTTTGATAAAGTCCATGAGAAGACCTCTTTCTCCGTTCCAGATAATAAATATATCATCAATATATTTCAACCACAATATCACATGTGTGGTGTATTCCTCATTGATGGTATTGAAAACATGGAAATGCTCCCACCATTCTAGAAAGAGATTTGCGTATGTTGATGCGCAAGTAGTGCCCATTGCTGTTCCCCTTACTTGTAGGAAAAATTGGTCTTGAAAAACGAAATAATTTTTGGAAAGAACAAAGTTAAGTAACTTCAGAAGGAAATCTGAAAAATCTTTTGCTCCTCCTTGATCCAGATAATATTTGACAGCTGTGAGGCCTTGATGGTGATTAATACTTGTGTAGAGTGCCTCTACATCTAGAGTCACTAGGAGGAAATTGCTCTCAAAATGTATATCATGGATCTTGCGTAGTAAATCGGATGTATCCTGCAAGTAGGAGGGTAGATCAAGAACAAATTCACGTAGATGTAAGTCCAGAAATCGGCTAGGTTGCTCCAAAAGTCCGCCATTACCTGACATTATTGGTCTGCCAGCTGGATTATGGGCATTCTTATGAATCTTGGGCAAAAGATAGAATGTTGGTGTTTTTGGATTCTGGACAGTAAGATATTGTAGTTCTTGTTTCGTGATGGTACCTTGGGCAGCAGCTTCCTGTAACAAGATGTTATACGCATTCAGGAATCTGGTAGTTGGATCGCTAAGAAGTTTTTTGTAGCATGAAAGATTAAGCAATTGTCGATGTGCCTCGGTAAGATACATTTCTCGGGGCCAGAGAACAATATTGCCACCTTTGTCGGATGATTTTATAATTATATCATGCCAAGTTCCCATTTCTTGGAGGGCTTTTGAATAGGTCAGAACCCCTACCGACCTTAAAAGTCAAAAACTGACATCATTCCAACAAGATGGCAGTTTTTCGACTGTAATTGAACATACCCATCTATGGGGTAAATTTACTAAGATGAGAGTTCTATTTAAGATGGGATATTGCCCATAGCAACCAATCAGATTCCAGGTATTATCTTCTAGAAGGTGCTAGATAAAAGAGATGTAGAATCTGATTGGTTGCTATGGGCAACATCCCATCTGAAATAGAACTCCCATTTTAGTAAATTTACTCCTATGTCTCTCTCAGCCTTTCCTGCTAGGGGTTCCCACAAAGGGGGATAGTGAGAGCCGTCAGCAGTGACTCCTGAGCAGCTACAGCCAGTCACTGTTCGTGCAAAGAAACTTCTTAAGGTGGGTACACACTGGAAGATATATCTGCCGATCAATTTATCGGCAGATATATCTATGGACGTATGCACACCCAGTTCAGCAGTCAATCACCGCTGGCCGCCGCAGCATGTGTACGGGCGGTCGGCTGACCGCCCCGTACACACACAACGACGCGCCAATATATCGGTAGATATACTGGCCGTCGGCTGTGCTGCGGGGCCGACGCGATACGTCTGTGAACGACGGAGTTCACAGACGTATCGGCCGTACACACTGACCGACGGACCCGCGATATATCGGCCGTTCAAGAGAACGGCCGATATATCGGCCAGTGTGTACGGGCCTTTAGTGTCACCCCTGGTAGAATCTGAAGATTCCTGGAGATGTGACAGACAAAGCAGGGCACCGGGAGATTTATCGCTGAAATGTGAGGCTCCCGCAGAATGCGGGCGGGTAGGAAACTACGTTGTCTCTGCTCTAGAAGTAAACATATCTGCAAGTATTTAAAACACAAATAAAGTTCTCCAATGTGCTGGAACCATAACGCCTATAACCAGATTGAATAAATCTATTGAGCATAAGTGTCAGAGAAATAAAATATTTTCCATTATTGGCAAATGCACAAACCACATTTCTTGTTTTTTCTCGGAGCCAAAGAACAAACTTTAAGAAGTTCATTTTTTTATTCTTTTCAATGAACTTCAGTTTTATCATGCATTGCATGCTCATATAGTTTGCTGTTCCCATGTCTTAACTTACAAATACTATATTGTATATCAGATTAATGTGTTTGCATATGCGATTGACACTCCATATTCACTCCACATTCACACAGACTTCAAAGGCCCTTGTGTGAGGGACTAGTTCAGCACTAGTTGTCTCAGGTGACACCCCAGACATGGATCAGCCTCCGCCCCTTCTGTAAAATCCCCTCTGATCGTGAATAATAGACGCTGCAGACTGCACTACTATCGGCCCTGCCTGTATAGACAGAGCTGAGGGTGACTCCCCAGTCCCTCCCTGTGCAGCAGCAGCCAATCAGCCCTGGTAATGGCAGGAGGTAGTGACTGGGGGCTCCGGGGTGTACTGAGCATACTGAGGGCTCTTCCTGAGACAGGGACTGTGTCATGAGAGTAATGTTACGCACTGGTAGCCTGTCATTGTGCTGTGTGGACGCCTGAGACCCGCCCAAGGTGAGATAATTTCAGCACAGTACATTGCGTGACAGCCATTAGCACTGACAACAAGTATATGATGTACTAAAGGAATGTATATAGGGATAGCGTGTGACATGTATTGGATTACTGTCCTGTTTACTTGATCTGGGGGTTTATTGCATGCAAGTACAATCAATATACAACGTGGTTATGTTCTTGTACACTCAGTATGTCAGAGGTGTGTTAGTTGCTGCTATTTAACTATGGAACTACAGTGGGTGGCATGGCATTCTTGTACTTGTAGTTCCACAACAACCTAAACCTTATAGATTATGGGTTCTCAAATGCGGTCCTCAAGGCATCCCAACGGTCCAGGTTTTAGGTGTATCCATGGCACGTCAAAGATGGAAAAAGAAAATCAAATTGACTGAGGTGCTAATTAAGTCACCTGTGGCCAAGCATGGATAAACTTAAAACCTGGACCGTTAGGCTGCCTTGAGGACCGCGTTTGAGAATCTCTAATACTATTAACATTTTATTATTTCATTGTGTGGAGGACAGGGAGACAGTTGCAGTAGTGAATAGCAATTTATACATTCTTGTAGTTTTGCAAATGAGCTTCCAGTAACAGATATTGGGGTAAATGTATAAAAAAAAATAATGTATGTTAATACCGCGCTAAGGTGTAAAAAGCTGCTCCAATTTAAAAAGTAGTTAGAAGAGATGGTATGGGAGCGCTAGTGTTAATTATTATATGTACCTGCAAAGTAAAAAACAGATGTTTAATAAAACAATTAGCATTAAAAAATGCTGCTGCTATGTTCAGAATGTTTACACTCTTTTTTGAGTACTTTTCTTGGGATACCGGACGGCCGGTATGGAGGTTGCTGGTGTCAGAGTTTCCGTGTCTTTTGCGGGCGGGGAGGTGGCTTCCCTATCTACCTGTCCCTATCCTACCTTCCTTCCCTGCGACGCTGGTTACTCGTCCTGGCAGTCGTCCTCCGTTCCTGGCGTGTTCCGCGAAACCGGAAGTGATCGCTCCATGACTTCCGGTATGACGTACGTCCGGTTTCCCAGCGTCGCAGGGAAGGAAGGTAGGATAGGGACAGGTAGATAAGGAAGCCACCTCCCCGCCCGCAAAAGACACGGAAACTCTGACACCAGCAACCTCCATACCGGCCGTCCGGTATCCCAAGAAAAGTACTCAAAAAAGGGGGTAAATGTGTAGCCTGAGACTTGCACGCATTGGCGAGATTCCGGCAAGTCTGCCTCGTGTTTTGCATTTTAAATGATTGCCACTAAACATCATCCAGATGCGCTGGACTCTTTCACATGCCTGCAAGTCACAGTATTTTGAATCCGGGTCGGACATGGGTCAGAGCCTTTCACACTACACTTTCAACCCAGGTATTTGCAGGGTTGGCGCCTTTTAACTCAACCCGGGTCCGCAATTAAAACACCATGGATATCATTTTAATTGGACTTTTTTTTGGCTCAGAAGGATGAGGTGTCAGAAGGGGACAGAAGGAGAGGATGGGGACAGCTCACAGAATTGCAGGAATCATGGCTGACAGAGCTATGTTTTTATACACCATTGCATCTTTAACCCCTTCAGTGGCGAGTTCTCAATTTAAAAACACACTCTGGGGGATGGGGGGGTTTACATTGGCATGGGAGTGGTGGGGAAGGTGTA
Organism: Pseudophryne corroboree; assembly: GCF_028390025.1. NCBI lineage: Eukaryota > Metazoa > Chordata > Amphibia > Anura > Myobatrachidae > Pseudophryne > Pseudophryne corroboree. The sequence goes on along the minus strand of NC_086449.1, from coordinate 268,820,301 downwards.
GGGTGGGCGAGTGACAGGGCAAGGTTATCGCCCGGTAATCGCCCGCGGACCTTACCCGCGGGGATCGCCAGCCCCAGCACTGATTCGCGGATGCATTGCAGCGCCCGGGTATCATCACAAGCTATTATACAGCTAAGCCCACCCCCCGGCCAATAGGAGTCCTGGGGGCGGGCTTAACTCCATAATGGCGTATGCTGATTCCCAGGCGCCGTGCATGCTGCACTGACGTCACCAGGGAATCAGCAGGTAGTATGCACGGAAATCATCCGGGGTTCCCAGCACTGTCAGTGCTGGCTACCCCGGAAGATTTCCGGGCATACCACCGAAGGGGTAAAATACCTCCCAACTGTCCCGATTTTTGCGGGACAGTCCCTTTTTTTGGGACTGTTCCACCCGCCGACCACAGTGTTCCGTGTTGAGGGGGGGCAGTTAGGAGGCTTAGCAGAGCAGCGGTGAATAGACGCTGTACGCATGCGTATAGCGTCTATTCACAGGTGACAGAAGGAGAGGTGGCATGCCAGCAGCTCCAGCGGTGGACACGCCCCCTCAGTGATGGTACAAGGGGGCGTGACTCGCGATCTCAGCTCTGCCCCCTTTCATATAGGCCACGCCCCTTTCCGGGCACACGCGCGTTTAGCACACGCCAAGGTTCCTCTTTGTACTTTTTAATTCTTCTCAGTTTTCCAATGGTCCAAGGAACCCTTTTCAGACTATATATAAAAGAAACAAAATATGGGGGAAATACAAATGTTTGAAAAGTCATTTGGGTGTCTGTATTTTCCTGTCTATTAGATAGGAAAAAATAGACTCCCAATTGACTTTTGAAACATTTGAATCTTCCCCCAATGAGTCTAAAAAAGGGTTCCTTGGACCATTGGAAAACTGAGAAGAATTATCCACTATCAAATCTCTACCAAGGACTGTATCATCTCTTCCCTTGAATACGAAAGGAACGTAATATTGAACATAATATTGTTTGTTATTTATATATTTTGTTATTTAGCGCTTGGTGACACCATACCTCCCAACATGACGCTCTCCAGGAGGGACAGAATGCTCTGCTCCTGGACTTCCCTCTTAATGTATGGTTGCCATCACCTGTGCTGAAACACCTTTCTTATCCATTAACCTGTTCAACACAGGTGCCGGCATCCATAGAGTAAGAGAAAAGTCCAGAAACAGAGCATTGAGTCCCTCCTGAAGAGGGTCATGTTGGTAGGTATGTGACACATGTGATGTCTATTTTTCTTTTTTCCATTTTGCTATAAATGTGGTGACACTTATTTTGACACCTCAGTGTACAGGGCTGCTTTGCAACAAATAGGTGAACCCTCCACTTTTCTTTGAAATGCAGGGTTACTCGACCCGGGATATTCGAAAGTGGTGCTTTTTAGACTGCACCTCGACATGGGTCGAGCTGGCTCGACCCAGCAGTATCCCGGGATATATTTGCGGTGTGAAAGGGGTATTAGCTGCATTGTGCCCCGCATTTACGATGCAAGATGCAGATTACTGCTCCTAAAGAATGCCGCTTAGTCGCAGTAAATGCCATTCTCTGATTTAAGTGCCGGTGCAGTGCTGTTTCCGCAGGTCTGTAAGTCTGCAACTTACATTGCGACACTAGGTTTGTCTGATTTCTGTCCGCACCGCAGGAGGGTTTGAGCAGCTAATTGAATAGCTCCGGGAACTCAACATGCAAACTCCACACAACAGGGCCACAAGGAGGGGTGTGCGACCTGTGTCGCTGCCCAGGTCAGAAGGCTGAGGGGGCATCAAGTGTGTTACCCCCATGGCACTCTACCACCCTGTTCTATCTTGCAGGGTGCATGGAGTGGCAACTCTCTTCAAGTAAAGCCGTAGGGCGCTTCCTTGCTGCTCCCCCTGCACTTGCTGTGAGACATCATAATATCAAATGGAGTTGTCAGTCCAGGGTGCCTGTGCTCCCTGCCTCATCCCTGCACACAGATAAGGTCCTAACCTATGGCCATAGCACTGCTAGGCAGCAATATACTCAATTTTGTTTATTTTTTATAAATGTATTGAATTTAGTAACACAATATAAATTAAGTAAGAATACTGTTCTGAATGATTATCATACGGAGTATAGACGTGAATGATAATTGTTCACAGTCTGAAAAACAGTTTGGACACTGGATCATTTGATTTGGTAATTAGACCTGTGCATCCTCCTTACCATGACTCGGCTGTCTGCATGCTGTTAAATGAAGGTCGTCCTTATACCTTGTGGTATGTGTCATGCGTTTATTTGTATCGTTGTGCAGACTATGGTCTGCTTAATAGTTTCTAACGATTCATAGGATGCATTTCTGCTACAAAAACACAAATAATGTACGTAAGTTCATTAACAAGCATAACTAGTTCAAATATGAATATCAGCTTATTCAGTAAAAAAAAATGTATGTATGTGTGTGTGTGTGTGTGTGTTTATATATATATATATATATATATATATATATATATTGATAATGTCAAATATTACCATAAAACATAAAGCCATACACTATTACCGTGGAGCCGTTATGGCCGTTAGACTTATTACACACACTACGGACTAAGTACGCTTTTGCGTACTGAGTACCGTATGATACGCACTTAGCGTATCCGACGCTATGCCGTGGGCGCGACGCACGAGCGGAACGTACGCACACGGATTCACGCTTCGTACTAAGCACGCTGTTAGCGTACCGAGTACCGTACTGATACGCTATTAGCGTATCAGATGCCGTGCCGTGGGTACAACGTACACGCGGCGCGGACGCACACAGGGTGATATACAGTAAAGCTTAAGTAATGAAACAGTGTAAGGATGTGCTTATACTTTAAACCTTAGCAGTCTAGTACTGCAACGATGTAATACCTTTTAAACCTTAACAATGCTTATACACCTTATAGCGATCGAGACGCTAAGAAAGCCCTTTGCAGGAAAGTGAAAACACAACACCGGTTTGTGGTAAACCACTGGGCTCTAACACCGCAGCGGATTATTCAGAGAAAAGGGGTAAACAGATACAAGTTATACACTACAGGCTAACAAGGAAATCTAAACAGAATAATAGAGAATAATGGCTACAGAGAATATACATACGTGGGGAATCGTTCGCAAGCGCGTCCTGGACCAGTCCTCAGCTATCAGGGAGAAAGCCTTCAGAGTCTGTGTGCTGGCCAGGCAACAGTGGTCTTTTTATACACAACATACATTCACAATACAATGGTCCCTGTAATCTCATTGTTCATTGGACACAGGGATGTGTCCCTACATTACAGCAAAGGTCATAGGTGGATTTTAACAGGTAGGCGATGTCCTTCCCCAACTGCTCTGTTGGGAGGTATCCTCTGGATTCCTGCCGCATGTGTAATTTACAGCAAATACAGTTAATGTTCATAATCTACTTTTGTACATAACTATACGCAGGAGCAAGCGATCCTTTCCTAACTAACACCGGAATGTTTCCCTTAAAATACCCTACAGCTGGATACTAGACATCACCTACCAACCTTTGTCTGACCCTTCCTATCATGCAAAGATGAATCTCTCTGTCCAGGAACTGTTTAAACTAACATTACTCGCTGACATGATCTAAGGGAACTATATCTACAAAATGCACTATTTGGGTTAAATATGCTGCGTTCGAGTCGCACACTACACGCTCACAAACTCCGCCATAAATACACATATCATGCGCACGAGTCGCCGGAGCGTCTCTTACGCAACTTGCGGGTATGTGTACACACGGGGGACCGGGTGCACGAGCAGCGTGCATGTGCATGAGGGGTTAGTACAATGGATATGTATAACAATATTTCTCTAACGTCCTAGTGGATGCTGGGGACTCCGTCAGGACCATGGGGAATAGCGGGCTCCGCAGGAGACAGGGCACATCTAAAAAGCTTTTTAGGTCACATGGTGTGTACTGGCTCCTCCCCCTATGACCCTCCTCCAAGCCTCAGTTAGGTTTTTGTGCCCGTCCGAGAAGGGTGCAAACTGGATGGCTCTCTTAAGGAGCTGTTTAGTAAAGTTTTTTTTTAGGTTTCTAATCAGTGATTCCTGCTGGCGACAGGATCACTGCAACGAGGGACTTAGGGGAGAGACTTGCAACTCACCTGCGTGCAGGAGGATTGAAGTTTTAGGCTACTGGACACTGAGCTCCAGAGGGAGTCGGAACACAGGTCAGCCTGGGGTTCGTCCCGGAGCCGCGGCGCCGATCCCCCTTACAGACGCTGAAGAAAGACGGCGGAACGGAGGTCCGGAAACAGGCGGCAGAAGACTTCACAGTCTTCAGAGAGGTAGCGCACAGCACTGCAGCTGTGCGCCATTGTTGCTACACGGCTCACTGACACGGTCACGGAGGGTGCAGGGCGCTGCTGGGGGCGCCCTGGGCAGCAATATAAATACCTATTTGGCAAATAAATACATCACATATAGCCATTAAGGCTATATGTATGTATTTAACCCAGGCCAGTTTTCCTAATAACCAGGAGAAAAGCCCGCCGTGAAAGGGGCGGAGCTTATTCTCCTCAGCACTCAGCGCCATTTTCCTGACCAGCTCCGCTGGTGAGGAAGGCTCCCACTCTCCCCTGCACTACAGAAACAGGGTTAAAGAGAAGGGGGGCATAAATTGGCGATATAATTATATATTAAGAGCCCATATATAGAAACAACACCTTCTAGGGTTGTTATATACATTATGGCGCTTTTGGTGTGTGCTGGCAAACTCTCCCTCTGTCTCCCCAAAGGGCTAGTGGGTCCTGTCCTCTATCAGAGCATTCCCTGTATGTGTGTGCTGTAGGTCGGTACGTGTGTGTCGACATGTATGAGGAAAATGTTGGTGAGGAGACGGAGAAAATTGCCTGTAATGGTGATGTCACTCTCTAGGGAGTCGACACCAGAATGGATGGCTTACTTATGGAATTACGTGATAATGTCAACACGCTGCAAGCCGGTTGACGACATGAGACAGCCGGCGGACAAATTAGTATCGGTCCAGGCGTCTCAGACACCGTCAGGGGCTTGTAAAAACGCCCATTTACCTCAGTCGGTCGACAGACACTGACACGGACACTGACCCCAGTGTCGACGGTGAAGAAACAAACGTATTTTTCCTTTAGGGCCACAAGTTACATGTTAAGGGCAATGAAGGAGGTGTTACGTATTTCTGATACCACAAGTACCACAAATAAGGGTATTTTGTAGGGTGGGAATAAACTACCTGTAGTTTTGCCTGAATCAGATAAATTAAATGAAGTGTGTGATGATACGTGGGGTTCCTCCGACAGAAAGTTATGGGCGGTATACCCTTTTTCCCGCCAGTAGTAAGGGCGAGTTGGAAAACACACCTTAGGGTGGACAAGGCGCTCACACGCATATAAAGTTACCGTTTCCAGATACGGCCGCCCTCAAGGAGCCAGCTGATAGGAAGCTGAAAAATATCATAACAGTATATACACACATACTGGTGTTATACTACGACCAGCAATCGCCTCAGCCTGGATGTGCAGCGCTGAGGGGGCTTGGTCGGATTTCCTGACTGAAAATTTTGATACCCTTGACAGGGACAGGATTTTATTGTCTATAGAGCATTTTAGGGATGCATTTCTATATATGTGTGATGCGCAGAGGCATATTTGCATTCTGGCATCAAAGAGTAAATGTGATGTACATATCTGCCAGACGAAGACACGACAGTGGTCAGGTGAGGCAGATTCCAGACGGCATATGGAAGTATTGCCGTATAAAGGGGCGGTCCATTGGACCTGGTGGCCATGGCAACAGCTGAAAAATCCACCTTTTGTTACCCCGAGTCACATATTGGCAGAAAAGGACACAGTCTTTTCAGTCTCAGTCCTTTCGTCCCCATACGGGCAGGCGGGCGAAGGCCAGTCATATCTGCCCAGGGGGAGAGGAAAGGGAAGAAGACTGCAGCAAGCAGATCATTCCCAGGAACAGAAGCTCCTCACGGCTTCTGCCAAGTCCGCAGCATAACGCTGGGGCCGTACAAGCGGACTCAGGTGCGGTAGGGGGTCATCTCAAGAGTTTCAGCAACACTCGCAAGGGAACTCCGGGATCCTACATGTAATATCCCAGGTGTACATTGGAAATTCGAGACGTCTCCCCCTCACACAATTCACAGGCTGTATTCCCAGCAGGTGATAATCAAAGTACCTTTCTTACAACAAGGAAGGGGGTAGTATTCCACACTATATTGTGGTACTGAAGCCAACCGGCTCGGTGAGATCTGAAATATTTGAACACTTACATACAAGCGTTCAAATCAAGATGGAGTCACTCGGAGCAGTGATAGCGAACCAGGAAGAAGGGGACGATATGATGTCACTGGATATCAGGGACGTTTACCTACAGGTCCAAATTTGCCCTTCTCACCAAGGGTACTTCAGGTTCCTGGTACAGAACTGTCACTATCAGTTCAGACGCTGCCGTTTGGATGGTCCACGGCGCCCCGGGTCTTTACCAAGGTAATGGCCGGAATGATGATTTTTCTTAAAAGAAACATGGACGCTTTCCTGATAAGGGCAAGGTCCAGAGAACAGTTGGAGGTCGGAGTAGCACTATCTTAAGTAGTTCTACGACAGCACGAGTGGATTCTAAATATTCCAAAATCGCAGCTTTTTCCGACGACACGTCTACTGTTCCTAGGGAAGATTCTGGACACAGTCCAGAAAAACGTGTTTCTCCCAGTGGAGAAAACCAGGGAGTTATCCGAGCTAATCGGGATCCTCCTAAAACCAGGAAAAGTGTCAGTGCATCATTGCACAAGAGTCCTGGTAAAAATGGTGGCTTATTACGAAGCAATTCCATTCGGCAGATTTCCCGCAAGAACTCTTCAGTGGGATCTGCTGGACAAATGGTCCGGATCGCATCCTCAGATGCATCAGCGGATAACCCTATATCCAAGGAAAAGGGTGTCTCTCCTGTGGTGATTACAGAGTGCTCATCTTCTAGAGGGCCGCAGATTCGGCATTCAGGATTGGATGCCGGTGACCACGGAGGCCAGCCTGAGAGGCTGGGGAACAGTCACACAGGGAAAAAATTTCCAGGGAAGTGTGATTAAGTCTGGAGAATTCTCTCCGCATAAATAAGCTTAGAACAAATTTATAATGCTCTAAACTTAGCTAGACCTCTGCTTCAAGGTCAGCCGGTATTGATCCAGTGGGATAACATCACGGCAGTCGCCCACGTAAACAGAAGGGCGGCACAAGAAGCAGGAGGGCAGTGAAAACTGCAAGGATTTTTCGCTAGGCGGAAAATCATGTGATAGCACTGTCAGCAGTGTTCTTTCCGGGAGTGGACGACTGGGAAGCAGACTTCCTCAGCAGGCATGACCTCCACCCGGGAGAGTGGAAACTTCATAGGGAAGTTTTTCAACATGATTGTGGACCGTTGGCAAAGACCAAAGGTGGACATGATGGCGTCCCGCCCGAACAAAAACGGGACAGGTATTCCGCCAGGTCATGAGACCTTCAGGCGATAGCTGTGGATGTTCTGGTAACACCGTGGGTGTACCAGTCTGTGTATGTGTTCCCTCCTCTGTTTCTCATAACCAGGGTATTGAGAATTATAAGACATAGAGGAGTATGAACTATACTAGTGGCTCCGGATTGGCCAAGATGGACTTGGTACCCGGAACTTCAAGAAATGCTCACAGAGGACTAAGGGCCTGGGGAGCTAAGAAGGGACTTGATTCAGCAAGTACCATGTCTATTCCAAGACTTACCGCGGCTGCGTTTGACGGCATGGCGGTTGAATGCCGGATCCTGAGGGGAAAAGGCATTCCATAAGAGGTCATACCTACCCTGGTCAAAGCCAGGAAGGAGGTGACCGCACAACGTCATCACCACATGTGGTGAAAATATGTTGCGTGGGTGAGGCCAGGAAGGCTCCACGACGGAAATTCAACTAGGTCGATTTCTACACTTCCTGAAAACAGGAGTGTTTTGGACCTCAAATTGGGGTTCATTAACATTTAAATTTCGGCCCTGTAGATTTCTTCCAGAAAGAATTGACTTCAGTTCCTGAAGTCCAGATTGTAAAGGATGTATTGCATATACAGCTTTTTTGTGCCCCTAGGGGCACCGTGAGATCTCAACATAGTGTTGGGATTTCTTAAAATCATATTGGTTTGAACCGCTCAAATCTGTGGATTTGAAATATCTCACATGGAAAGTGACCATGCTGTTGACAAATATCTCACATGGGAAGTGACCATGTTGTTAGCCCTGGCCTCGGCCAGGCGATTGTCAGAATGGGCGGCTTTGTCTTACAAAAGCCCATATTAAAATTTTCCATTTGAACAGGACAGAACTGGGACTCGTCTCCAGTTTCTTCATGAAGGGGTGTCAGCGTTTTCACCTGAAACAACCTCTTGTGGTGCCTGCGGCTACTAGGGACTTGGAGGACTCCAAGTTACTAGACGTGGTCAGGGCCCTAAAATATATATATATATATATATATATATATATATATAGTTAGGACGGCTGGAGTCAGAAAGTCTGACTTGCTGTTTATACTGTATACACCCAACAAGCTGGGTGCTCATGCTTCTAAGCAGTCTATTGCACGCTGGATTTGTAGTACAATTCAGCTTGCACATTCTGTGGCAGGCCTGCCACAGACGAAATATGTAGATGCCCATTCCACAAGGAAGGTGGGCTCATCCTGGGCGGCTGCCCGAGGAGTCTCGGCATTACAACTTTGCCGAGCAGCTACGTGGTCAGGGGAGAACACGTTTGTAAAATTTTACAAATTTTGATACTCTGGCTAAGGAGGACCTGGAGTTCTCTCATTCGGTGCTGCAGAGTCATCCGCACTCTCCCGCCCGTTTGGGAGCTTTGGTATAATCCCCATGGTCCTGACGGAGTCCCCAGCATCCACTAGGACGTTAGAGAAAATAAGAATTTACTTACCGATAATTCTATTTCTCGTAGTCCGTAGTGGATGCTGGGCGCCCATCCCAAGTGCGGATTGTCTGCAATGCTTGTACATAGTTATTGTTACAAAAATCGGGTTATTACTATTGTTGTGAGCCATCTTTTCGGAGGCTACTTCGTTTTGTTATCATACTGTTAACTGGGTTCAGATCACAAGTTGTACGGTGTGATTGGTGTGGCTGGTATGAGTCTTACCCGGGATTCAAGATCCTTCCTTATTGTGTACGCTCGTCCGGGCACAGTACCTAACTGAGGCTTGGAGGAGGGTTATAGGGGGAGGAGCCAGTACACACCATGTGACCTAAAAAGCTTTTTAGATGTGCCCTGTCTCCTGCGGAGCCCGCTATTCCCCATGGTCCTGACGGAGTCCCCAGCATCCACTACGGACTACGAGAAATAGAATTATCGGTAAGTAAATTCTTATTTTTTCGACTTTGACAGTCGACCCTTTGGCAGTCAACAATAAATGCCACAATCTAAACATTTAAGCAGAAAAATATACAATACATATGAAATACCTATATATGATTGGGTGGAGGGAGGAGAGGAGTAGGCGGGAAATGTATGGCCTAGTGAGATAGTAAAAGCATGTATGTATGAACTTCATGTCTGGGGGGCATGCCGTACATGTTCTAGATAAGCTTCGAGGTATTGCGAAGTATACATTAAATCCTTCTTATCCCGTATCCCGTAAGGGTCTGTAAGTGGGCCAACAAACACTGCCGAGCTCTTTTCGGCTTCTTGTTCCAACAAATGGGGTGCACATTAGTTGATGATACATGGAGGGGGGAAAAACATGTGAATGCTAATATATGTACCTATGTCACCTGTCGACTATGTGTGTCACTACCTGAAGGTTGTAGAGATGAAGATAAGACATGTGTCACAAATACATTCACATAATAATGTGTGTAATTGTCCTTGGGTGTCTGTTGAAGTCTTGTCCGGATAGGTGTATCCTTGCTGTGGGTGATAATCAGAGTCTTTCAAGTGTCCATAAAAAGTCTTTAAAGTCTCTAAAATATCTCTCAAAGTCTGTAGAAATGTCCATCAGAGGTCTGTAGTCTTCTCCATCAAAGTCTTTAGTCTTCTTCCGAATGGATGTCTTTTCGCTTGGGAGAAAAACAAAGGAGAAACGGGTGAAAGAAACGGACCGTGGAATCACGTCTTATCACAACATTGTCTCAATTGATGGATCATAAATTAAACCAGTTGTTGTAACAATGCCCTCGCTCCTCAAACTCATCACTTTGGTTCTGCGCTTGCGCTGCATTAAAATCCGAACACATCTAAATATCAAACCAATCATTATGACAACTCCCAGGATACAAAGGAGAAACTTTCCTACATTCACGATAACATTTTGAGCCCATTCGCCTAAACCTGAGAACCAATTGCGTGGGTTCAACCATGAAACCCAGCCGGTCAGTTCATTACTCACAGCAGTCAGGGTAAGGTTGTGTCTCCTTCGGAACTCCCACTTCAACTGCAAGATATCGTCCATCTTTTGATCTATGACCTCGGTGGGGTCATCAGTGCTGTTTGTAATATACGTACAGCATTTCAAACCATACTGAGTTGCTAGGGTGACACAATACCCGCCTGTCACCGCTGTGATGTAATTAAGAACCATCCTGTGCTGGATCAGTTCCGTTTTGTAAGCTTGCAATTCCCTCCCAGTATACCTGAAGGTGTCCTCATACATCTCGGTGATATTGTCTATCAGGTTCGCTAGCGCATTAATATACCTAAAATTTATAATTCCTCTGGCGGTACGGGTGATATCTAACGCGAGTAGGAATTGAATCCCGGTGGATTCGTGGATCAAATCAGAGGCTGCGTGCTCTGTCCTATCTATAAGGTGTCTCTTAACAATGTGTTCGTAATGAGTGTGAGTGTAAGGAGCTTGAGCATTGCGGTGAACGTCTTTCATCTTATTATGGGTAATGGTCATTACTTCTGGCAACACTCTTCCAATGTAACACAATCCCTCTGAGTTTGGGGCAAGCCACTTATACGCCTTCCTCCCGCATATGAAATATGCATCATCGGGGAGAACATATGGGACAGAATATGACATCACCATATTGCAAACCTTCCAGGTGAAAAATCCTATCCCTAACTCTCTCATTTGTTCAGTACACGTATCAGGCTGTATGATATGCGCACAGTATCCTGGTGATACTTCTCCAACCCGCATGGTCCTACTTCCTAGAGTATACCTGTACCGAAAATATCTCCCACCGTTGGCTATTTGGCGTATACGTTCTGGGTCTACGGGCATTCTATCGGCTCTGTGTGAAAATGCCATGGTTTGGTTGTTCCATGTCACTTCCAAATTTCCCGGCTTTCGGGGATTGGAAATGTTAAAACATATTAAGGACCTATCCACATGATATTGGTGGAGCTTCAAACTAGGAGGCCTAGAAATATTAAATTTCTTGTCCACCGGTTTCCCACCCCTTAATTCAAGTACCTCATCTAGTGTTAAAGGGTACGGTACTAATCTTGACTTGCTCTGACCTTGAGGTACTTGTGAGCACACCCAGCATTCTGTTTGGTTTAAAACCTTACCCACTAATGAGTGATAGTCACTCAATGGATGACGGTCCATGTTGATATTAAGGCTGGACTGACATCTCTGGATGCACCCGTCCTCAACTATGTTTTCACATTTCCTACAGATACAATTCTCCTCAGCTAACAATCCTTCACAATGTCTCCTAGTGTCATGACTACTAGATCGTTTTCTGATACTCGCCTTTGCTCGGTGACTGTGTTGCTCTTGGAATTCTACTAATCCGTCCTTGTCATCATAACCCATTCCAGATCCTTTCTCGACTTCTCTGGTACTCTCACCGAAATAGACTGTTCTGGTCAACAACAGGGTCAACAGGAAAACCCGGAACGCAGTCTCTTGGGGTAAGTCCATCTTGCAGGAGGAGAAAGAAAGAGTGGTAATGGGAGGTAAAGAAAATAATAGAAGGGAAAGAAAACTGGTACGATAACTGCCTCTTTTTGTTCTCCTTGCTCAGATGCCGTCTCAACAGTGCTGCCTCTCAGTCTTCCCGAAACGGACACTCCAGTGATACGATATTCTTTCCGAGTCAGCGACTTTTCTGTAGGGAGCATAAATCTTGCATTACCATGTGTTTAACTGTTGTGTGAAATACCATCCGTAGAACATGAAAAAACAAAAAGAGAGAGAATAGAAAACAATTGTCAGATTTCCGTTCACCATCAGGCTGTCACACCAACATGTCTATCGGTATCTCTGCACAGTCCTCCCCCACCAGTATTTCAACTCTCCACCCTCTGTGCATGGCCAGGCACAATGATGCTGGTGAGATATACTGGGGTTGGGCAGACCTCTGAAAAGACCGAGTAGACATGTGACGTTTGAGCTGTAGTTCTGTCGGTGAACGTCAGAGATGAAGAGGAAACATTTAAAGATAAATCACAGAGTTTACCTGGCCGCCCCTGTATCTACAAAGAATGATCTACCAACTATATTCACTGTGACCTCAGGTTTTCACTACCTAGGCTAACAATCAATTTCACTGGCTGCAGACTACAGGTGCGGGCCAAAATTTTCCCTATGTGATCCCTGATTCCAATTTCGTGCGTCATACAGTGTGTCATGTTCTGGTCTAGGGGGTCGATATACCTTATGTGGGTCTCTAAAATTACAGTTCCGTGCGTAATGTCCTTCCCTCTGGCAGTTATAACATTTTACCACATACGACTTACCATCAGGGGTCTGGAGTTTAGGCTGATGTGGCTTGGTTGTCAGGACTTTTATACTTACTGTCATCAGCTTATCCCCCTGTGACTCCCTGTGTTTACTGATGTTCCGATCGTGCTTAACAGCGGACTCTCTTAAGGCAGCCACCAAGATACCTCTCCAGTTAGGTTGAGTGGTTTGTACCCTGGTTCTCAACGCTTCCTTTAACCCGTCCATTAACACGGACACAGCTACCTCTCTATGATGCACATTATCCTTAATGTCTTTGATCCCAGTAAATCTAGCCATTACCTGCAGTGCTCGATGGAAATAGTCAGAAGCAGTTTCACCTTCTTTTTGTCTAATGGAGAAAATTTTATTCCACTTGACAACAGGGAAATATACTCCTAACTGCAGATTGATCTGTTTTACGTTCTCCTGATTGTACTCCTCAGTGAGAGCTACTTCTGCGTCTAATTTACAATCAGTAATAAATTTTGCAGGGTCAGTATTGGAGGGTAGACATACTCGTAGCACTGTTCGCCAATCTTTGTTTGTGGGTTCGGTGGCATTACCTAATTCTTTAATAAACCTCTGGCATCCGACTAGATCTTTTCTGGGATCAGGAAATTCAGCCATAATTGTCCTCAATTCTGCCCGGGACCAGGGACAATGCATAGCAATGTCCTTGACGGGAGTGACTCCCTGAGCGTCGGTCCTCCCATTGGGGACTGCGATCACCCTGACAGAATTTAGTTCAATTACACCATCTTGTGTTGACTCTACAATGTGAGGTGCAATTGTCTGTGCATAATGTACAATACCGTACTTACCTGTGGACACGACCTCACCTGACCCTCCGCTAGGGGTTTTTACTACTGCTCTTACCGATTGGGCCGTGCCCACCTGGGTGTCCTGTATGGTGGCTGTTAGAGAAAGTGCCGACATCGTGCTGGGCTCACTTTCTTGCTTGTAATCCTGAGGGAAGTTTAAAATGGGGTGCAACTTGCACGGGTTAGAATTTATACATTTATCAGTTTTACTCTTATCGTCATTAATACATTTATTAAGTTTACTCTTATCGTCATATATCAGTATGCCATTCTCTGTAGCCATTATCTCTCCTGTAATGTACGGTGGTGGTGCAGTTGCTATCAGTTTCCTGTTAGGGTTAGAACCAGCTGTGTAAGCTAGTTCCCTCTGCATATCACTCTCTCGTTGCCATAAATGTAAACAGTTTGTGTGTCTGATCCTCTGTTTTTGGGATTTTATCAGACAGATCCTAAGCCTTAGATTATGCAATACCTCTGAGTCAAAACTACCTATCCCAGGAAATGGTGCTTTATCCCCCACAGTCATTCGTGTCCATTCATCACAAAAGGTCTCAGTGTGGGGACCATACTTCCCCCACATTACTAACCGAGCTGACCCCCTGGGTCTGAAATCTGCAGTCTGAACCCTGACTGCTGAACGTCCCTGTATTGTGCACTTGGCTTCCATTGTGGACATTTTTAACACGGGAAAACTTCCTAAAATGCACCAAACACAGTAGTCTACGGTGGAAATCCTTAAAGCTCTTCCACTGAACTTCTTCTGCTCCGAGTACCACGGATCCGCCTTCTTTAGCAGACACGTGTAGCCGTTGCAGGCCCTACCTCTAGAGATTTTCCTGAGAGACCAGCGAAAATTCCCTAAACCTTTACTTTTACACAAATCACGCTTGCATTTGCTTCCTACAACGCGTATGATGACAAGATTTACGCACAAATATGCAAAACCTCGTATCACGTTGCGTCACGTGTTGCCCATACAACCGTGCGGTCCAATCGTACCGCTTATAGACACTTGCTATCTATAAGTGGTAGGATCACTGGAGTATCCCTACTGTGCTCCAAAGCAGCCGGAGCGTAATACCACGAAAACTTTATCACACTCCGTCGCACGTGTACACCTGGACCGTGCTCACCACGTTTTCACCTAGACCGTGCTTCACCAAGCTTCACCAAGTTTCACCAAGCTTCACCAAGATCACCAAGATCACCAAGACCACCAAGCGGGGTTCAATATATTCACACCCTATTCAGCCCACACTAACATTCTATAGTTTTCTGATCAGAAAAATCCTTTCCTGTTAACTGATAGCTTTCCCCAGAGGTAATACAGAAAAAAAGTTTTTTTAAACTAAATATTGGACACTGATCAATTTGTGCTATTATCGCGTGGCTGCCGTCTCGCCTAAACTAAAACAATGCTATCGCGCTATTTGTATTAAGTGGGTGTATCTGTACGCACGTTGCGTAAAATACGCCACGTGTGTAGGCCTTTGCATTGCGTACGCAGTCTCGCACGCTGTCCGAGACACGTGTACAATGGCCGTATACGTCCGCAGTAATACAAATACCACACTTCTATAAATGTAAACGATATTTAACTATAATCGCTTACCAAATACCACACAGTATCTCCTGTATAAACCTTTATAACTAGGCCAGGCTGCGTGTCTGTTTTACATGTACTGCCTTAAATATTACTCTATATTTTTAACTAAATAGCAACAAATTTCTCAGCACGGGTCAAAATGTATCTAATAATCAATGCTAATGGCAACAAGCGAGTAGATATGCAGAATACACAAATAAAATACAGGTGTGTGCGTGTGTTACGTGTGTTGCGTGCGCAGTTGGCACCAAACAGAAATTTCACAGATTTTAAAAAAACAATAGCTTTACGTTCTTACCTTTCGGATCCCACCAGCATCCCTACAAACCACGCGGAGCAGACGCTTATCTAATCAGCACCAGTGTATCCACCTGACCATGAGAAGGCTAACAGGGGATACCTTTATACCTTCCCGCCCTTTGCTGATAGATAAAGTCTGCCTTGTCCTGCTAGGCTGCGGATATGAGGAGGACCGGACGATGCCCCCAATTGATAATGTCAAATATTACCTTAAAACATAAAGCTATACACTATTACCGTGGAGCCGCTATGGCCGTTAGACTTATTACACACACTACGGACTAAGTACGCTATTTGCGTACTGAGTACCGTATAATACGCACTTAGCGTATCCGACGCTATGCCGTGGGCGCGACGCACGAGCGGCACGTACGCACACGGATTCACGCTTCGTACTAAGCACGCTGTTAGCGTACTGAGTACCGTACTGATACGCTATAAGCGTATCAGACGCCGTGCCGTGGGTACAACGTACACGCGGCGCGGACGCACACAGGGTGATATACAGTAAACCTTAAGTAATGAAACAGTGTAAGGATGTGCTTATACTTTAAACCTTAGCAGTCTAGTACTGCAATGATGTAATACCTTTAAACCTTTACAATGCTTATACACCTTATAGCGATCGAGACGCTAAGAAAGCCCTTTGCAGGAAAGTGAAAACACAACACCGGTTTGTGGTAAACCATTGGGCTCTAACACCGCAGCGGATTATTCAGAGAAAAGGGGTAAACAGATACAAGTTATACACTACAGGCTAACAAGGAAATCTAAACAGAATAATAGAGAATAATGGCTACAGAGAATATACATACGTGGGGAATCGTTCGCAAGCGCGTCCTGGACCAGTCCTCGGCTATCAGGGAGAAAGCCTTCAGAGTCTGTGTGCTGGCCAGGCAACAGTGGTCTTTTTATACACAACATACATTCACAATACAATGGTCCCTGTAATCTCATTGTTCATTGGACACAGGGATGTGTCCCTACATTACAGCAAAGGTCATAGGTGGATTTGAACAGGTAGGCGATGTCCTTCCCCAACTGCTCTGGTGGGAGGTATCCTCTGGATTCCCGCCGCATGTGTAATTTACAGCAAATACAGTTAATGTTCATAATCTACTTTTGTACATAACTATACGCAGGAGCAAGCGATCCTTTCCTAACTAACACCGGAATGTTTCCCTTAAAATACCCTACAGCTGGATACTAGACATCACCTACCAACCTTTGTCTGACCTTTCCTATCATGCAAAGACGAATCTCTCTGTCCAGGAACTGTTTAAACTAACATTACTCGCTGACATGATCTAAGGGACTATATCTACAAAATGCACTATTTGGGTTAAATATGCTGCGTTCGAGTCGCACGCTACACGCTCACAAACTCCGCCGTAAATACACATATCATGCGCACGAGTCGCCGGAGCGTCTCTTACGCAACTTGCGGGTATGTGTACGCACGGGGGACCGGGTGCACGAGCAGCGTGCATGTGCATGAGGGGTTAGTACAATGGATATGTATAACAATATTTTTCGACTTTGACAATATATATATATATATATAGAGACAATTATATATATATATATATATATATATATGATTTCTATATGTTTTCTTATTAAAAAGCAAACTAATGCAGTAACATTATGGGGGAGATTAAAATATTTCGTCCTCCCCTTCCGCGCCCGCCGGCAGTATTCAAATGTTGCTGCCGATGGGTGCGATATCAGCACTTCAGCTCACCACCCCCTTGGGTGGTGAGCTGAAATGCACGAAAAGTGACCCGTTTGGACACCCAAATGGGACTTTTCGCGATCGCGCCCATGACTTTAGTCGGGTTTAGCTGCTTTATGCGGCTAAACCCGTCTCTTATGGGCGCGATCAGCGCGGTTATGGGGGACAATAGAATATCGCCCCGCGATCTCCTGTCACTTTAATAAAACATTTCTATCTCGCCCTGTGAATCAGTGAAACATTGGAGCCATCAATCATCAATTAGTATTAATAGCAACAACATCGGAGGCTCATTGTGGAATGCTTGTCCACCAAACTACATAGCTGTATATATCCTTGTCACATCTCCATGGACATGAGTTGTCTCTGTCCAAAACTGGAAATAGATTACTAAAGCTCGTTACACACTAGGCACTACGCTCCATGAGCGATATCGTCTGTGTTTTCCCATGAACTCCCAGCCAAACAATATAGTGCATATACACTAAACAATATAGCTTACAATGTCTTTCAGTAATGTCACCAGGCCACCACCCTCAGCAAGTATTTTTGGATAATATAGCCAAAATTGACCTGCATGTGCAGATGACAGAACACTTTAACGACCTGCGGGGGTAAGTTTCAGTAACGATATTGTGCGTGCACACTGGACGATATTACAAATGATATCGCTCAGAAGGATTAAAACCATCGATATGGTTTAAAATATCTATAGTGTACCCAGCACAAGAACACTCTTGAATTTTTGGTGTCTCCACATGTTAAATTCTGGTATTGAGATTGGTAATGGGGTCCCTTAAAGACTGGAACAGTGAAATATAACAAGTATAAGCTAATGAGCCACCTTTTATATATGTATTGGAAGCATTTAAATAGAATTAAGTAGACAGAATGAACTTTTTTGTCACTGATGTATGTAACTTTAAATGGATATGACTATCAAATTATTTAATTGCAACACATGCTGTTACAATGTTCCACTTTGCAATAACTACTGTTGCAATAGACTCCTACTTCCTTATTACAGCTTGGGCTGCTTGCCAAGCGGACACACCATCAGAAGGGAGTTCTGTGGAAGCATAAAGTACTTTCTCTCTACTACAATGTGCCTACATGCACAAACAAAAGTGTGAAAAAAAACAAATGCTGATATGACCCCTGTGATCCTGTGCCAAAAACATATTCAAAATCCTTTTTTTTTCTCACAAGGACAGATATCCTTTCCTCCGGGAATCTATAAAAACCAAGCAATTCTGCAATTGAAAAGTTTGATGCTCCATTCTAATTCTTATTACTCCAGTAACTGAACGTACATCTAATCCGCGATCACTTTTCTGTGTGTGCGCCGCCAACTCCTGAGTACTGTCCGCTGCAATGTATAACAGTAGCAGTGCACCCGGCTCCTTCTCTGCCGGTCACACTGCTACCATTACACATTGCAGTGGGCAGCACTGCAGCTGCTTGACCCTTAATGTTCACCCTATCTCCTACAGTGTCTCTTGGGACTGGGAGAGATGTCGTGACGTCTCTCCTAGTCCTTTCCCACAGTGCTCTGCACGAGGAGTCATTGGGGCTGGCAGCGCTGCACTGAGGAGAAAAGGCACCGCTGCTGACGGAATGAGCTGAACAGCGTAAAGAGGGAGACCCTGCAGTACAGGCAGCAGCCGTGCACTGAGTGCAGCACCGCAGTGACTGTGTACCCTCCACGGCTTCAGTCACAGAAATTGGGGATGAGTGACATGTACCAGGGGTACTACTGTGTGGAGTAATGTGTACAAGGGGTACTATTGTGAGAAGTAACGTGAATAAGGGATACTACTGTGTAACTTAACTTGTACAAGGCGTACTACTATTGTTAACGTTAGGCTGTTTTAGCAGGGCACCACACCATGCCTGATTTAAAAACGGCAAAATGTGCCCCGCCCTCTGTAGCGGTGTCCTGGTAAAACAGCTTGCCATGTGCATTCCCCACCCTCAGTTGCTGATCACCACCAGGTGAATAGATGCAGTGCTCATGTGCCATGCTATTCACAGTGAGAGGAAAGCTTGGGGGAAGTTGTGGTATACTGCATATAACTGGTACTACGGTGTGGCATAACATGTACGAGGGGTACTACTCTGTTGCATAATGTATATAAGGGGTAATACTGTGTGGCTTAATGGAAGTAAGGGTAAACTACTTGTTAGGATCTCCTGCTCTGTGCTGCCACGTCGCCATGGCAACCGGGAGGCAAGTGTTAGCGAAGTAACCTGAGCGCAGCTGATACTCCGGTCCGGGTTTTTACTGTGTAGTGGTTACAGGCTCTGTGCACGGCAGGGAATCCGGCGCTGGTTTTGTGCTCACAGTCTGTGAGGTCTGAGTGGGGCATGGACAGCACCTTCTATATAAACCATCCTCTCAGGCTAGGCAAATGCTGCTGAATCTTTGTTTGTTAGTCAGTTCCAGAGAGTTAGCTAGTACTGTGTGACTTTGTATTTACTTGTTGCTTACTGCGAATAGGCCTTGGGATTCGGTACTTCATTCTGCCAATCCGGACCTAGCAGTAAGACTGGAGTCAGTTGTTTGACCTGCTGGGGTTCTTTTGCTATTCTGTGAACCCAGCAGGTTTGCGGCTGTACTCTCAGACCTGCTTGCTTAATCCTCCCTCACTGTGCAGGGCGTCCAGGTGTCAGTTTAGTGGCAGTAAGCTGAACCTGTGCCCTGCAAGTGGGGGTTAGGATTGTGGATACTCTCCTTGTGTCTATATTTCTATCTCTGACCAAGGAGTTTATTCCCACACCCGTTGGTAACCCTTTGGGGTTTTTTCTGTTGCTCTTAGCAACATCATTTCAGGTGCTCCACATGTTAAATCACTACACCTCGCTCCATTGTCCGCTCTATTCCATCTGAGCATTCCTGACACTAGGGAGACACCCAATTCCTGAGCCTTTGGGCTTCTCCTTTCACTTTGTGTTTATTAGTTATTCCATCACCTCCTGTGTATGTTATGTTATACTGTCTGTGAGTTCGTTTGCTTCGCTTCCCTCTCTGTTCATACACCGGTATACTCCTGTTAGCACTAGAGATGAGCCGGTTCGGTTCCTCGGAATCCGAACCCGCCCGAACTTCATTTTTTTTTACACGGGGCCGAGCGACTCGGATCTTCCCGCCTTGCTCGGTTAACCCGAGCGCGCCCGAACGTCATCATCCCGCTGTCGGATTCTCGCGAGGCTCGGATTCTATCGCGAGACTCGGATTCTATATAAGGAGCCGCGCGTCGCCGCCATTTTCACACGTGCATTGAGATTCATAGGGAGAGGACGTGGCTGGCGTCCTCTCCTTTTATAGAGAAGAGAGTGAGACTAGAGTAGAGAGAGACACAGTAGTAATTTTGGGGAGCATTAGGAGGAGTACTACTACTTGCTGAAGTGATAGATAGATAGTGTGACTGTATAATGTATATCTGACTTGTGGGGGAGACACTGACAGTGGGGAGCAGTTAGAGTCTGAGAGCAGGACTCAGGAGTACATATAACGTACAGTGCACACTTTTGCTGCCAGAGTGCCACACTGCCATTGTGACCACACTGACCACCAGTATAATATATATTGTGATTGTCTGCTTAGGAGTACTACTTGCAAGTTGCTGATAGTGTGACCAGTGACCTGACCACCAGTTTAATAATCACCACCAGTTTAATATATATAATATATATATATATAATTGTATATAATATATATATAATATTGTATACCACCTACCCGTTTTTTTTTTTTTTCTTTCTTCTTCTTTATACATACTACTATAGTAGCTTACTGTAGCAGTCTGCGGTGCTGCTGAGCTGACAGTGTCCAGCAGGTCCGTCATCAGTCATTACATAATAAATATATATACCTGTCCGGCTGCAGTACTAGTGATATTATATATATATATATATATATATATTGATTTCATCTCATTATCATCCAGTCTATATTAGCAGCAGACACAGTACGGTAGTCCACGGCTGTAGCTACCTCTGTGTCGGCAGTCGCTCGTCCATCCATAATTGTATACCACCTACCCGTGGTTTTTTTTTTCTTTCTTCTTTATACATACTACTATAGTAGCTTACTGTAGCAGTCTGCGGTGCTGCTGAGCTGACAGTGTCCAGCAGGTCCGTCATCAGTCATTACATAATAAATATATCTACCTGTCCGGCTGCAGTACTACTGTGATATTATATATATATATATATATTGATTTCATCTCATTATCATCCAGTCTATATTAGCAGCAGACACAGTACGGTAGTCCACGGCTGTAGCTACCTCTGTGTCGGCAGTCGCTCGTCCATCCATAATTGTATACCACCTACCCGTGTTTTTTTTTTTTTCTTTCTTCTTTATACATACTACTATAGTAGCTTACTGTAGCAGTCTGCGGTGCTGCTGAGCTGACAGTGTCCAGCAGGTCCGTCATCAGTCATTACATAATAAATATATCTACCTGTCCGGCTGCAGTACTAGTGTGATATTATATATATATATATATATTGATTTCATCTCATTATCATCCAGTCTATATTAGCAGCAGACACAGTACGGTAGTCCACGGCTGTAGCTACCTCTGTGTCGGCAGTCGCTCGTCCATCCGTAATTGTATACCACCTACCCGTGGTTTTTTTTTTCTTTCTTCTTTATACATACTACTATAGTAGCTTACTGTAGCAGTCTGCGGTGCTGCTGAGCTGACAGTGTCCAGCAGGTCCGTCATCAGTCATTACATAATAAATATATCTACCTGTCCGGCTGCAGTACTAGTGATATTATATATATATATATATATATATATATATTGATTTCATCTCATTATCATCCAGTCTATATTAGCAGCAGACACAGTACGGTAGTCCACGGCTGTAGCTACCTCTGTGTCGGCAGTCGCTCGTCCATCCATAAGTATACTAGTATCCATCCATCTCCATTGTTTACCTGAGGTGCCTTTTAGTTGTGCCTATTAAAATATGGAGAACAAAAATGTTGAGGTTCCAAAATTAGGGAAAGATCAAGATCCACTTCCACCTCGTGCTGAAGCTACTGCCACTAGTCATGGCCGAGACGATGAAATGCCAGCAACGTCGTCTGCCAAGGCCGATGCCCAATGTCATAGTACAGAGCATGTAAAATCCAAAACACCAAATATCAGTAAAAAAAGGACTCCAAAATCTAAAATAAAATTGTCGGAGGAGAAGCGTAAACTTGCCAATATGCCATTTACCACACGGAGTGGCAAGGAACGGCTGAGGCCCTGGCCTATGTTCATGGCTAGTGGTTCAGCTTCACATGAGGATGCACTGTGCGTTCTTTTAAATCCCAAATCCACAAGGAGAGTCCAATTGTGTCGGTTGCGATGCCTGACCTTCCCAACACTGGACGTGAAGAGCATGCGCCTTCCACCATTTGCACGCCCCCTGCAAGTGCTGGAAGGAGCACCCGCAGTCCAGTTCCTGATAGTCAGATTGAAGATGTCAGTGTTGAAGTACACCAGGATGAGGAGGATATGGGTGTTGCTGGCGCTGGGGAGGAAATTGACAAGGAGGATTCTGATGGTGAGGTGGTTTGTTTAAGTCAGGCACCCGGGGAGACACCTGTTGTCCGTGGGAGGAATATGGCCGTTGACATGCCTGGTGAAAATACCAAAAAAATCAGCTCTTCGGTGTGGAAGTATTTCAACAGAAATGCGGACAACATTTGTCAAGCCGTGTGTTGCCTTTGTCAAGCTGTAATAAGTAGGGGTAAGGACGTTAACCACCTCGGAACATCCTCCCTTATACGTCACCTGCAGCGCATTCATAATAAGTCAGTGACAAGTTCAAAAACTTTGGGCGACAGCGGAAGCAGTCCACTGACCAGTAAATCCCTTCCTCTTGTAACCAAGCTCACGCAAACCACCCCACCAACTCCCTCAGTGTCAATTTCCTCCTTCCCCAGGAATGCCAATAGTCCTGCAGGCCATGTCACTGGCAATTCTGACGAGTCCTCTCCTGCCTGGGATTCCTCCGATGCATCCTTGCGTGTAACGCCTACTGCTGCTGGCGCTGCTGTTGTTGCTGCTGGGAGTCGATGGTCATCCCAGAGGGGAAGTCGTAAGACCACTTTTACTACTTCCACCAAGCAATTGACTGTCCAACAGTCCTTTGCGAGGAAGATGAAATATCACAGCAGTCATCCTGCTGCAAAGCGGATAACTGAGGCCTTGGCATCCTGGGTGGTGAGAAACGTGGTTCCGGTATCCATCATTACTGCAGAGCCAACTAGAGACTTGTTGGAGGTACTGTGTCCCCGGTACCAAATACCATCTAGGTTCCATTTCTCTAGGCAGGCGATACCGAAAATGTACACAGACCTCAGAAAAAGAGTCACCACTGTCCTAAAAAATGCAGCTGTACCCAATGTCCACTTAACCACGGACATGTGGACAAGTGGAGCAGGGCAGGGTCAGGACTATATGACTGTGACAGCCCACTGGGTAGATGTATGGACTCCCGCCGCAAGAACAGCAGCGGCGGCACCAGTAGCAGCATCTCGCAAACGCCAACTCTTTCCTAGGCAGGCTACGCTTTGTATCACCGGTTTCAAGAATACGCACACAGCTGAAAACCTCTTACGGCAACTGAGGAAGATCATCGCGGAATGGCTTACCCCAATTGGACTCTCCTGTGGATTTGTGGCATCGGACAACGCCAGCAATATTGTGTGTGCATTAAATCTGGGCAAATTCCAGCACGTCCCATGTTTTGCACATACCTTGAATTTGGTGGTGCAGAATTTTTTAAAAAACGACAGGGGCGTGCAAGAGATGCTGTCGGTGGCCAGAAGAATTGCGGGACACTTTCGGCGTACAGGCACCACGTACAGAAGACTGGAGCAACACCAAAAACGCCTGAACCTGCCCTGCCATCATCTGAAGCAAGAAGTGGTAACGAGGTGGAATTCAACCCTATATATGCTTCAGAGGTTGGAGGAGCAGCAAAAGGCCATTCAAGCCTATACAATTCAGCACGATATAGGAGGTGGAATGCACCTGTCTCAAGCGCAGTGGAGAATGATTTCAACGTTGTGCAAGGTTCTGCTGCCCTTTGAACTTGCCACACGTGAAGTCAGTTCAGACACTGCCAGCCTGAGTCAGGTCATTCCCCTCATCAGGCTTTTGCAGAAGAAGCTGGAGACATTGAAGGAGGAGCTAACACGGAGCGATTCCGCTAGGCATGTGGGACTTGTGGATGGAGCCCTTAATTCGCTTAACAAGGATTCACGGGTGGTCAATCTGTTGAAATCAGAGCACTACATTTTGGCCACCGTGCTCGATCCTAGATTTAAAACCTACCTTGGATCTCTCTTTCCGGCAGACACAAGTCTGCTGGGGTTCAAAGACCTGCTGGTGAGAAAATTGTCAAGTCAAGCGGAACGCGACCTGTCAACATCTCCTCCTTCACATTCTCCCGCAACTGGGGGTGCGAGGAAAAGGCTCAGAATTCCGAGCCCACCCGCTGGCGGTGATGCAGGGCAGTCTGGAGCGACTGCTGATGCTGACATCTGGTCCGGACTGAAGGACCTGTCAACGATTACGGACATGTCGTCTACTGTCACTGCATATGATTCTCTCCCCATTGAAAGAATGGTGGAGGATTATATGAGTGACCGCATCCAAGTAGGCACGTCACACAGTCCGTACTTATACTGGCAGGAAAAAGAGGCAATTTGGAGGCCCTTGCACAAACTGGCTTTATTCTACCTAAGTTGCCCTCCCACAAGTGTGTACTCCGAAAGAGTGTTTAGTGCCGCCGCTCACCTTGTCAGCAATCGGCGTACGAGGTTACTTCCAGAAAATGTGGAGAAGATGATGTTCATTAAAATGAATTATAATCAATTCCTCCGTGGAGACATTGACCAGCAGCAATTGCCTCCACAAAGTACACAGGGAGCTGAGATGGTGGATTCCAGTGGGGACGAATTGATAATCTGTGAGGAGGGGGATGTACACGGTGATATATCGGAGGATGATGATGAGGTGGACATCTTGCCTCTGTAGAGCCAGTTTGTGCAAGGAGAGATTAATTGCTTCTTTTTTGGTGGGGGTCCAAACCAACCCGTCATTTCAGTCACAGTCGTGTGGCAGACCCTGTCACTGAAATGATGGGTTGGTTAAAGTGTGCATGTCCTGTTTATACAACATAAGGGTGGGTGGGAGGGCCCAAGGACAATTCCATCTTGCACCTCTTTTTTCTTTAATTTTTCTTTGCGTCATGTGCTGTTTGGGGAGTGTTTTTTGGAAGGGCCATCCTGCGTGACACTGCAGTGCCACTCCTAGATGGGCCCGGTGTTTGTGTCGGCCACTAGGGTCGCTTATCTTACTCACACAGCTACCTCATTGCGCCTCTTTTTTTCTTTGCGTCATGTGCTGTTTGGGGAGTGTTTTTTGGAAGGGCCATCCTGCGTGACACTGCAGTGCCACTCCTAGATGGGCCAGGTGTTTGTGTCGGCCACTAGGGTCGCTTATCTTACTCACACAGCTACCTCATTGCGCCTCTTTTTTTCTTTGCGTCATGTGCTGTTTGGGGAGTGTTTTTTGGAAGGGCCATCCTGCGTGACACTGCAGTGCCACTCCTAGATGGGCCCGGTGTTTGTGTCGGCCACTAGGGTCGCTTATCTTACTCACACAGCTACCTCATTGCGCCTCTTTTTTTCTTTGCGTCATGTGCTGTTTGGGGAGTGTTTTTTGGAAGGGCCATCCTGCGTGACACTGCAGTGCCACTCCTAGATGGGCCAGGTGTTTGTGTCGACCACTAGGGTCGCTTAGCTTACTCACACAGCTACCTCATTGCGCCTCTTTTTTTCTTTGCGTCATGTGCTGTTTGGGGAGGGTTTTTTGGAAGGGCCATCCTGCGTGACACTGCAGTGCCACTCCTAGATGGGCCCGGTGTTTGTGTCGGCCACTAGGGTCGCTTATCTTACTCACACAGCTACCTCATTGCGCCTCTTTTTTTCTTTGCGTCATGTGCTGTTTGGGGAGTGTTTTTTGGAAGGGCCATCCTGCGTGACACTGCAGTGCCACTCCTAGATGGGCCCGGTGTTTGTGTCGGCCACTAGGGTCGCTTAGCTTAGTCATCCAGCGACCTCGGTGCAAATTTTAGGACTAAAAATAATATTGTGAGGTGTGAGGTATTCAGAATAGACTGAAAATTAGTGGAAATTATGGTTTTTGAGGTTAATAATACTTTGGGATCAAAATGACCCCCAAATTCTATGATTTAAGCTGTTTTTTAGTGTTTTTTTTTGAAAAAAACACCCGAATCCAAAACACACCCGAATCCGACAAAAAAAATTCGGTGAGGTTTTGCCAAAACGCGGTCGAACCCAAAACACGGCCGCGGAACCGATCCCAAAACCAAAACACAAAACCCGAAAAATTTCAAGTGCACATCTCTAGTTAGCACTGGTGTGTGTAAAATATTCAGCAGCCCTACTCCTGTTGAAATTTTGTGGGAATATGGAGCATACCCCTCAAAATACTTTGCAACAGGTAGTCGATCAGGTGCAGGTCCTGACTCGACAATTTAATGAGATGTCCATTAAAATGAACACCCCGCAGGCCGCTAGCGGAGCTCCCGCAGCAGCAGCGGCAAGTTCAGGGGTTAAGGAGCCGAAAGTAAATCTCCCGGATCGTTTTTCTGGAGATCGCTCGCAGTTCTTTTGTTTCAAGGAGAGCTGTAAGCTATATTTCAGGCTTAGGCCCCAGTCTTCTGGGTCGGAGATTCAGCGGGTGGGCATGGTGATTTCCTTGCTACAAGGAGACCCACAGGTCTGGGCATATGGGTTACAGCCTGACTGTCCGTCGCTTAAAAGTGTTGATGCTTTTTTTACGGCACTGGGCATTTTGTATGATGACCCTGACAAGATGGCTTCAGCCGAGGCTCAGATTACGGTTCTTAAGCAAGGGCGACGGCCAGCTGAGGTTTATAGTACGGTGTTTCGGAGGTTGGCTCATGATACCCAGTGGAATGACCCAGCCCTGAGAAACCAGTACCGAAGGGGCCTTTCTGACCAGATAAAGGACCAACTGGTACAATATCCCTCGCCTGATAGCTTAGATCAGCTCATGCAGTTATCCATCCGGGTGGATAGACGGCTGAGAGAGCGTAGGCTTGAAAGGGAGACCGCAGTTTCCTTTTTTCCCAAGGGAACCTCAGACTCTGAGGAACATTCCGAGGATCCTATGCAGATTGGGGCTACCCGCCTCTCCTCACGTGAGAAGACGCGGAGGAGACAGCAGGGTTTGTGTTTGTACTGTGGGAATAAAGGTCATGTTGTAGTATCATGCCCAGAAAAACCGGAAAACTTCAGGGCCTGAGGGTGATGGGAAATATCCTGTCAGGCCAGAAGTCAGAATTTCCCCAAAAGTCTTTTCTCATTCCGGTGACTTTGGAGATCCTCGGTCAAACTGTCAAGACTGAGGCCTTTGTTGACAGTGGGGCCGATGGGGTTTTC
Source organism: Pseudophryne corroboree (assembly GCF_028390025.1). Taxonomy (NCBI): domain Eukaryota; kingdom Metazoa; phylum Chordata; class Amphibia; order Anura; family Myobatrachidae; genus Pseudophryne; species Pseudophryne corroboree. The sequence continues at coordinate 268,792,629 of NC_086449.1, read as the reverse complement.
ATGGACCGTCAATTCGCCCTGGAACACTCTGTTCCCTCAGTACCTTTGGCATCAGAGATTGAGATCTGTGGGTTAAACGGGGAACCATTGTCCCAGGGTAAAATTACTTCCTGCACCAGCCAAATTCCTTTGTTTATTGGAGCCACACACTCTGAAAAATTGTCTTTTTATGTGACTGTCTGTTCTTTTGCCCCATTGGTTTTGGGGTTACCCTGGTTAAGGGCCCATAACCCTCAATTTGACTGGGTCTCTGGGGAGATTCTTAGTTTGGGTAGTGATTGTTTCAGGAGTTGCTTGAGCCTTCCAGTCAAGCTCTCGCAGCTAAGTTTGCCAGGATTGCCAGGATGTTATGCAGATTTTGCGGATGTGTTCTCCAAAAAAGTTGCGGAGGTACTACCTCCCCATCGCCCCTATGACTGTGCCATTGATTTGTTGCCGGATGCTAAGCTTCCCAAGAGCAGGTTGTACTCCCTGTCACGTCCTGAGACTCAGGCTATGGCAGAGTACATTTAGGAGAACTTGGCTAAGGGATTTATCAGACCCTCACAGTCCCCAGTTGGGTCGGGGTTCTTCTTCGTGGGTAAAAAGGACGGTTCGTTGCGACCCTGCATCGACTTCAGGGAATTGAACCGTATCACGATTAAAAACTCGTACCCACTGCCTCTCATTTCGGTTTTGTTTGACCAGCTTCGTACTGCCACCATTTTTTCTAAGATTGACCTACGCGGTGCTTACAATCTAATCCGAATAAGAGAGGGGGATGAATGGAAGACTGCCTTTAATACCCACTCAGGGCATTATGAATATTTGGTGATGCCTTTTGGGCTCTCTAATGCCCCGGCAGTCTTCCAGGAATTCATGAACGAAGTGCTCAGGGAATATTTGGATAGATTCTTAGTTGTTTATCTAGATGACATCCTAATCTTCTCTCATTCCCTGGAGGAACATCGGAAGCATGTACGCTTAGTCCTCCAGAAACTCTGAGACCACCAGCTTGGGGCGAAGCTGTAGAAGTGCGAGTTTGAAGTCCAGCAAATCGCATTTCTAGGGTATATTATCTCCCCAGAAGGTTTCCAAATGGAGGGTTCTAAGGTACAGGCAGTCCTGGATTGGGTGCAGCCCACTAGTTTGAAGGCGCTTCAGCGTTTTCTGGGCTTTGCGAATTTTTATAGACGGTTTATCGCTGGATTTTCGTCTATAGTGGCCCCCTTGGTGGCACTCACTAAGAAAGGGGCGGATGTTGCTCACTGGTCTTGTGAGGCCAAAGCCGCCTTTGCCCGTCTCAAAAGGGCATTTGTCTCGGCCAAGGTGCTGCGACACCCAGATCCAGAGCGTCCTTTTGTGGTAGAAGTGGATGCCTCTGAGATAGATATTGGGGCAGTGCTCTCTCAGATGGGGGTGTCTGATAATCGCCTTCATCCCTATGCTTACTTTTCCCGTAAATTTTCGTCTGCCGAGATGAATTATGATGTGGGTAACCGGGAATTGTTGGCTATAAAGGATGCACTCGGGGAGTGGAGACACTGGCTTGAGGGGGCTAAGTTTGTGGTCTCAATTCTCACCGACCATAAGAATCTGGCATATTTAGAGTCAGCGAAGCGGCTCAATGCCAGGCAGGCACGATGGGCTTTGTTTTTTGCTCGCTTTAATTTTTTTATAACATATCGCCCTGGGTCAAAAAACATCAAGGCTGATGCGCTCTCGCGGAGTTTTGCTCCAGTTCAAGAGACCACCGAGGAGCCATTGCCCATTGTGTCCCCATCATGTATTAAAGTGGGCATTACCCAGGACCTCTTGTCATTAGTCCTTAGAGCACAGGAGCAGGCTCCTCCAGACCTTCCGGTAGGTCTCTTGTTTGTGCCTCCTAGGTTAAGACAGCGAGTGTTCCTGGAATTCCATGCCAAGAGGTCGGCAGGGCATCCGGGTATTGCCAGAACTCGGGAGTTGCTGTCTAGGGCGGTGTGGTGGCCCTCGGTGGCTAGGGATGTGGATCAGTGGGTTCGGGCATGTGACGTTTGTGCCCGAAATAAAACTCCTAGAGGGGTTCCTGTCGGCCCATTACATCGACTCTCTATTCCGTCTAAGCCATGGACCCACATTTCCATGGATTTTGTGGTGGACTTGCCCAAATCCTCGGGGATGACAGCCATTTGGGTTGTCGTTGACAGGTTTTCGAAGATGGCGCATTTCGTTCCACTGTTTGGGTTGCCATCGGCCAGACGCCTATCTGAGTTATTTATGCAGCATGTTGTGCGCCTCCACGGGTTGCCACTTGATGTGGTCTCTGACCGTGGATCCCAGTTTGTGGCCAAATTCTGGAGGGCATTTTCTTCTGATCTCCAGATTTCTGTGAGCTTGTCGTCAGGCTACCATCCACAGTCTAATGGGCAGACTGAGAGGGTCAACCAGTCCTTGGAGCAGTTCCTCAGGTGTTATGTCTCCAAGTGTCATACTGACTGGGTTGCTCATCTGTCCATGGCGGAGTTTGCCTATAACAACGCAGCTCACTCTGCTACAGGGATCTCTCCCTTTCTTTGTGTGTATGGGCATCATCCTAAGGCCAATTCTTTTGACCCCCTGGATTCCACGCCTGGTGGTTCCTCTGTTGTTTCGGTCCTTAGGGGTGTTTTGAGGAAAGTGAAGAAAGCCCTTGTGTCTGTCATTAGTGACCAAAAGGGTTTTTGATAAGCGGAGAAGACCCTGCAGCTTCTAATTAGGAGACTTCGTCTGGTTGTCCACCAAGAATTTGAAGTTGAGACAGCCATCTCATAAGTTAGGCCCCCGGTTCATCGGCCCTTATAAGATCACCAGGGTTATCAATCCGGTGGCATTTCAGTTAGATCTGCCCCGTTCATTGGGTATCAATAAAACATTTCATTGTTCCCTTTTAAAACTGGCGGTTAGTAATCCTTCTTCCAGTGGAAGACCTTCTCCTCTTCTGATACGGGGTCAGAGGGAGTTTGTGGTTGAAAGGGTTCTTGACTCCAAGATGATTCGGGGTCGGCTGTCATTTTTGGTGCACTGGAAGGGGTATGGCCCGGAGGAGCGGTCGTGGGTGCGCAGTTGTGATCTTCATGCCCCCAGACTGATACGCTCTTTCTTCTCGCAGTTCCCCGATAAACCCGGTGGTAGGGGTTCTTTGACCCCTCGTCAGAGGGGGGGTACTGTTAGGATCTCCTGCTCTGTGCTGCCACGTCGCCATGGCAACCGGGAGGCAAGTGTTAGCGAAGTAACCTGAGCGCAGCTGATACTCCGGTCCGGGTTTTTACTGTGTAGTGGTTACAGGCTCTGTGCACGGCAGGGAATCCGGCGCTGGTTTTGTGCTCACAGTCTGTGAGGTCTGAGTGGGGCGTGGACAGCACCTGCTATATAAACCATCCTCTCAGGCTAGGCAAATGCTGCTGAATCTTTGTTTGTTAGTCAGTTCCAGAGAGTTAGCTAGTACTGTGTGACTTTGTATTTACTTGTTGCTTACTGCGAATAGGCCTTGGGATTCGGTACTTCATTCTGCCAATCCGGACCTAGCAGTAAGACTGGAGTCAGTTGTTTGACCTGCTGGGGTTCTTTTGCTATTCTGTGAACCCAGCAGGTTTGCGGCTGTACTCTCAGACCTGCTTGCTTAATCCTCCCTCACTGTGCAGGGCGTCCAGGTGTCCGTTTAGTGGCAGTAAGCTGAACCTGTGCCCTGCAAGTGGGGGTTAGGATTGTGGATACTCTCCTTGTGTCTATATTTCTATCTCTGACCAAGGAGTTTATTCCCACACCCGTTGGTAACCCTTTGGGGTTTTTTCTGTTGCTCTTAGCAACATCATTTCAGGTGCTCCACATGTTAAATCACTACACCTCGCTTCATTGTCCGCTCTATTCCATTTGAGCATTCCTGACACTAGGGAGACACCCAATTCCTGAGCCTTTGGGCTTCTCCGTTCACTTTGTGTTTATTAGTTATTCCATCACCTCCTGTGTATGTTATGTTATACTGTCTGTGAGTTCGTTTGCTTCGCTTCCCTCTCTGTTCATACACCGGTATACTCCTGTTAGCACTGGTGTGTGTAACACTACTGTATGGATTTATTTGAATTGGGGGTACTATTGTGTAGCCATGCCCCTTTTTGTGGGGTGCTGTCCCTATTCCAAATGGGTGAGAGGGCACCAAAATGTCTAGTTACAGTTCTGCATGTGATTGCATACAGAACTGAAGAATCCTTCACATAGGAAGCCATGTTAAAATAGATAATCTGCATTTGTTTTAGGGTTAGGGCAATTTTCAATGGTGTGTCTAAAGAAGCACAAAGCAGTCTTTGAGCATCTAAACATGCGGGCGTCTCAGTCCTTGCACTTTCGGAAGAACAGATATACACAGGGAAGGGCTTGTAGCCATATTTGCAAAAAATCACAGAAGCAAAAGATGCACACACAGATGCCGCTGCAATCACCCCTTCAGTGTCCTCATTGCCAGGTACACCTGCTGTTTAATGCAAATATTTAAGCAGCCAGTTTTTAGGCAATCCAGTGCTTAAAAGCATGCAGTCTTGGACAAGAGGTACCAGACAGGGAGGTTTGAGTATTTCAGAAATTTATGGCCTCCTAGGATTTTTACAGACAACAGTCTCTAGGGTTTATAGAGAATGGCGCCTCAAACAATAAACATTAAGTGAGCTGCAATTCTGTGGGCGAAAACACTTTTATATCAAAGGAGAATGGCCAGACTAGTTCAAGGTGACAGGAAGGTAAAATATCTCAAATAACTAAGTGTTACAACAGTGGTATGCAGAAGAGCAGGGGCATAGCCAGAATTTTGTGGACACCATAGCAACATTTTTAAGGGGCCCACAGTAGTTTGTTCATTTTATGCACCTTAGCAGTGCCCTAGTTCAAATTATACTACACAGAGTCCTCAGTTCATATTATGTCACATTGTAGTGCCCCAAGTTAACAATATGCTACGTTGTACTGCCACCAGTACATGTCACACAGTTCCCCCCAGTTCGCATTATGCCACACAGTACTTAGCAGCTAATTTCAGGAACCTGTTTGCAAACTTTTTGACCTAGGAGTAGTTGAGTCATGCCCCAGAGGTGGGCCCCCTAAGCATACCTTGACGTGGAACCTTGATGTAAATGGGACAGAGCAGCAAAAGATCACACCTGATTCCACTCCTGTCAGCTAAGAACAGGAACTGAGGCTACAGTGGGTACAGGCTCACTAACACTGGACAGCCAAAGATTGGAAAAACAAGTGCCATTTCCGAAGGTTTGGCTAGGTACCTACCGCATATGCACCAAGCACTGCAATGTGATAGATTCCAGGGGAAAGGATGCGGTGGGCAACTGCTTCTTCAGACGGTGTTGTCCTATAGAGGCCTATGGGCTTCTATCGCAATGCCTGTTCTGAGAGGGATCCAACCGGATTCCTCCCAGCACCCCCTGCGGCGCGTGCATAGCTAGACGCATGCGCAGGCGGACTCCTGGGTCAGAAACCCGGAAGTCCACACATCGCAAAGGACAGCTCTTACCGCAAGAGTTGTCCTTCGTGATTTAAAGCACCATGAGCCTGATTCATAGTTGTGCGTTAATGGTGCTGCAGATGCAATTTTTGAATCGGGTGGGTGGGGGGGATGTGCGAAAATAAGCTAATGTAATAGCCATCGGGATTTGTGTTGAGACACCCACCGGAGCCCTTGCAGCTACCCACAACTGTGTACACATTTGAAGCATCAACGCATGTCCAGGAAACGTCAACTCCTCAAATAAATTTGTGGTCAATAACCGCGACTGAGACACCGGAGACATGACTTCTATGTACAGGATCACAGTTGGCAGCTGATATATTCCCGACATGCCCAAGTTTTGACGCCAGTCCCTGTTAACTCCCACAAAATAGCTACTCCCTTTGCGAATGAAACCTCACTGCGAGCGTAATCCCAAAACAGTCGCTGCGCATGCACATTGCAGCAGTGACGCATGCGCAGTTTACAGATAATCGCTCAATTTGCGAAAACATCTGCTCAGCATACAACTGGGAATCAGGACCCATATCACAATGCACACATCATCTCAAGCTGGATGTATGAACATAGCAATTATCATTTTTTTCCAGTGGCTTCGGTAGCGGATTTATCACAAGGCAACCAAAGCAGCTTCTTAGGGCCCTGTGGATCCCAGGGGGCCCGCCGACAAGGCTATATAAAGGACGTTTCCAGTGGACCGCCGAAATTGTTGGAGAGTTGGGCTGGCTGAATACTTCCGGCAGGCTGTTGGTTATTAGTCACTGTCACTGACCTGGGTTGGGAGTGTGAGACATACACTGTAACGCTGGTAACGCAGAGAATGTCCCACTGAGTGATACACTATAACGCTGGTAGCACAGGGAAGATTCCACTGAGTGATACCCTGTAACGCTTGTAGCACAGAAAAGGTTCCACTGAGTGATACACTGTAATGCTGGTAGCACAGGGAAGGTTCCACTGAGTGATACACTGTAACGCTGGTAGCACAGGGAAGGTTCCACTGAGTGATACACTGTAACGCTGGTAGCACAGGGAAGGTTCCACTGAGTGATACACTGTAACGCTGGTAGCACAAGGAATGTCCCACTGTGTCACTGACCTGGGTTGGGAGTGTTGAGAACTCGGGGGTTCTTCCGATGATAGGGAAGAGGAACCACAGCTGGGCCGGAGCAGGGATGGCCGGATGTAGGTTTTTCTCATGCAGAATTTAGCCGTTGTAACCGACGTGTAATGCTAAAGAATTAGTTGTGGCCAAGGCTTGGGGGCGATGCTGACGTACACAGAAGAATGAAGAACTTGTGAGCGATGTTGAAGAAATGAATGAAGATTTGAGAACGTTGAAGCACACAGAAGAATGAAGAACTTGTGAGCGATGCTGAAGAGATGAATGAAGATTTGAGAACGATGTTGAAGCACACAGACAAATGAAGAACTTGTGAGCGATGCTGAAGAGATGAATGAAGATTTGAGAACGATGTTGAAGCACACAGAAGAATGAAGAACTTGTGAGTGATGCTGTAGAAATAATGAGGATTTGAGATTCAGTGTAACTCTGGAAGTTTGGGAGGCGTTCCACTTAGGGATAGCCTGTAACACTGGAAGCACAGGAGGTGTCCCTCTGAGAGATACACTGTAACGCTGGTAACGCAGAGAATGTCCCACTGAGTGATACACTATAACGCTGGTAGCACAGGGAAGGTTCCACTGAGTGATACACTGTAACACTGGTAGCACAGGAAAGGTTCCACTGAGTGATACACTGTAACGCTGGTAGCACAGGAAAGGTTCCACTGAGTGATACACTGTAACGCTGGTAGCACAGGGAAGGTTCCACTGAGTGATACTCTGTAACGCTGGTAGCACAGGGAATGTCCCACTGAAAGATACTCTGTAACGCTGGAACACAGGAGACGTTCAGCTTGAGAACACGCTGAACGCTGCTAGCACTGGTGATCATTGGAAAGACGATACTCAGGCACCGGGGCTCTGTACGGCATCTGCCTTTGAACTTCCCGCCCTCTCCCGATTGGCAAGAGGGGCTGATGACATCACCCGCTCACCACGCTCTCGTGGATGCCGGGCGCAATGGCGGCGCCCACACCCCGGGAACCCGCCGGAGGCAGCGCCAGCAAGACGCGACGACCCGGAGCCCGCCGGGGGCGACTACCGCCGGGAGACCCAGCGCACCCGGAGCGGTAAGCGCGGCAGCTGCAGCGCCGCAAGTGTGACAGTACCCCCTCCTCTAGGAGTGGCCCCTGGACACTTTCCTGGTTTCGTTGGATGTTTAGAATAAAAGCTCCGGACTAGTCGGGGAGCAGTGACTTCAGAAGCTTTAACCCAGCTCCTCTCCTCAGGACCATAACCTTTCCATTCTACCAGATACTATAAATTCTTGTGAAGATAACGAGAGTCAAGAATAGTTTTGATTTCAAATTCTATTCCAGCTTCAGTCTCTACCGAGGTTGGGCTAGGAGACTCCAAATGAAACCGATTTAAAATGAGGGGATGAAGGAGAGAAACATGGAAAGAATTTGGTACCCGAAAATGGGAAGGCAATCCCAATTTGCAGATAACAGGGTTCAGGTCTTGCAAAACGGGGTAAGGACCAATGAACCTCGGAGCAAACTTCATAGCGGGTATTCTTACACGAAGATTGCGGGTAGAGAGCCATACCCTGTCACCAACTTTGTATTGAGGAGCTGCTCGCCGTTTTATATCCGCAAAGAATTTGTAGCGGCCAGAGATTTTCTTGAGGTTAGCATGAACCCTACTCCAGATTTGACTGAAGTGCCGGAGAGTGGAGGCTGCAGCAGGAACATCCTCCGAAGGAATAATTGGTTATTCTGGGACTCGTGGATAGAATCCATAATTAATGAAGAATGGGGACTCCCCAGTAGAAGAGTGGTACAGATGATTATGGGCAAACTCTGCCCAGGGTAAACAGTTCCACCCAATCGTCCTGTGAAGGAGAGAGATAAACGCGGAGAAAAGTCTCTAAATCTTGATTGACACGTTCAGTTTGCCCATTGGTTTGTGGATGGTAAGCAGATGAGAACTTGAGTTTTATTTGTAAGGCTGAGCAGAGGGCCCTCCAAAATCTTGCAGTGAACTGTACCCCTCTATCATAGACTATCTCCCGAGGTAACCCGTGCAGGCGGAAGTGTTCACAAATAAATAGTAAAGCCAACTTGGGAGCCGTTGGTAAACCGCTCAACGGAACAAAATGTGCCATTTTTGAAAAGCGGTCAATAATCACCCAGATGGTATTGTAACCCTTGGAGAGGGGTAATTCGGTAATAAAGTCCATAAAAATATGGGTCCAGGGTTTCTTAGGAATGGACAGTGGACGAAGCAACCCCGCAGGAGGCAGACGAAGAGTTTTGTGCCGAGCACATTGAGGACATGAATTTACATAATCTTGTATATCCTTCTTCATGGTGTCCCACCAATATGACCTTCGTAGAAATTCATACATTTTTTGAACTCCAGGATGACCCGAAAACTTGGAGATATGAGCCCACTGCAGTAACTTTGGTCAAAATTCAACTGGTACAGACATTCTCCCAGGAGGAGGACCCAGAGAAGTGGGAGCTGCTGAAATAGAGACTGGACTGAGAATTAAACTCTTTTCAAAGGAATTCTCCTCATCCGAGGCCGTTAAAGAACGAGACAGAGCATCAACCTTAGCTTTAAGAGTCCCGGCCCGGTACTTAATAACGACCGAGAACCGAGTGAAGAAGAGCGCTCATCTAGCTTGACGGGGATTCAAGCACTGGGCCGTCTTGATATACAACAAGTTCTTGTGATCGGTGTAAATAGTAATTAGGTGTTTAGCACCTTCCAATAAGTACCTCCATTCTTCTAGGGCAGATTTTATTGCTAAAAGTTCCTGATCTCCAATGGTGTAGTTTCGTTCAGCAGGAAAGAACTTACGAGAATGGAAACCACATGGATGTAACTTCCCATCAGAAGAGTACTGTGAAAGGACGGCACCGATGCCTACTGAGGAAGCATCGACTTCCAAGAAGAATGGTTTTGAGAAATTCGGTTGTTGGAGTACCGGAGCAGACATAAAGGCTGATTTCAACCGGGCAAACGCTTCTACAACTTCGGAAGACCAGAGACTTGGGTCAGACCCCTTTTTGGTTAGGGCAGTAATGGGTGCAACGATGGTAGAAAATCCCTTAATGAATTTCCGGTAGTAATTTGCAAAGCCCAGGAATCTTTTTACGCTTTCAAGGAGAGAGGCTGAGTCCAGTCCCGAATGGCAGTGAGTTTTCCGGATCCATGCGAACTCCGTACCCGAGATGACATAACCAAAGAACGGAATTGAAGGGACCTCAAAGATGCATTTGGAAATCTTGCCGTAGAGACGATTCCTTCGTAAGCGAAGAAGTACTTCTTTGACCTGTACTCTGTGCTCTGCAAGATTCTTAGAAAATATCAGAATGTCATCCAAGTACACCACTACGCTTTGGTATAACATATCTCGGAAGATTTCATTTACAAATCCCTGAAAAACGGCAGGGGCATTGCTGAGGCCAAACGGCATTACCAGATATTCGTAATGCCCGTCCCTGGTATTGAAGGCCGTCATTCCATTCGTCCCCCTGTCGGATACGTATCAGATTATAGGCTCCTCTTAAGTCGAGCTTAGTGAAGACGTGGGCTCCACGAACCCTATCAAATAGCTCTGTGATTAGCGGCAAAGGGTATTTGTTCTTAACGGTGATATCGTTTAAGCCACGATAATCAATGCATGGTCTTAACCCCCCGTCCTTCTTCTTCATGTAAAAGAAACCTGCTCCAGCCGGGGAGGTAGAGGGGCGAATGAATCCTTTCAGTAGATTAGATTTGATATAGTCGGACATAGCTTGGGTCTCGGGTAATGACAAGGGATATGTGCGTCCCTGGGGTGGCATTTTCCCTGGGATAAGCTCAATGGGACAGTCCCAGGGTCTATGGGGTGGTAACTGATCGGCCGCCTGTTCCGAGAACACATCTGTGAACTCCCGATAGGCCTCCGGAATGAGCTCCTCATCCGACTTGGAAGATGCACGGAGCGGGTAAACAGGAGTGAGACAACTAGAGTGACAAAACGAACTCCAGGACAATATTTGTGACGACTTCCAGTCGACGTGAGGGTTGTGAATTTTAAGCCAAGGTAGACCAAGAACAAGATCGTGAGGCATCATCGGAATTACTAGAAACTCCAAATGTTCTTGATGCAGAGCTCCGACCTGCAGCTTGATTGGCTCTGTGCGACTTGTAATAAGACCATTAGATATTTTGGTACCATTGATGGCAGTCAACGTAATAGGTCGTTTGACAGACTGTAACTGTAAACCCAGACTCTGAACACAAGAAAGAGAAACAAAATTCCCTGCAGCCCCAGAGTCCAGCAGGGCCTTAACCGGTTTGGCTATAGACTCAGAAAATAGAGACACGGAGAGTAAACAATCCACTGTCGGAGAAGATTTAGATGTAACCCCTAACTTGACTCCTCCGGAACAAGCTAGGCCTGCCCGTTTCCCGGACGGGACTTGCAGAACTTGATAAAGTGATCCGCGGCTCCACAGAAGAGGCAGAGTTTACCCTCACGACGGCGCTGTCGTTCCTCCGGGGACAGCCGAGATCGGTTGATTTGCATGGGTTCGTCTGGACTCGGGGTAACTGTTTGCTTAGGCGGGAGAAGCCGGAATCTGGATCGATCCGACCGACTACGTTCGCCACCTCGTTCCTGCATGCGAAGATCCACCTTGACACAGAGTGAGATCAATTCTTCTAAAGGATCCGGCAGATACCTAGTGACCAGCTCGTCCTTCAGACGGTCAGAGAGCCCGTTCCAGAAAGCGGCCCTGAGCATCATTATTCCAGCGTAGTTCTGAGGCAATGGTCTGGAAGTGAATCACATACTGTCCCACAGAACGGGAGCCTTGACGGACTCGGAGCAGGTCCGAGGAAGCAGCGGTCGTTCTACCGGGCTCATCAAAAATCCTTCGGAATGACGCGATGAAATTAGTGTAACTGGAAACCAATGGGTCAGATCGTTCCCACAATGGAGACACCCAATCCAACGCTGAACCTTCAAGCAAGGAAATAATGTATGCCACTTTGGACCGATCCGTGGGGAAATTTTGTGAGAGAAGTTTAAAATGCACCTCGCATTGGTTGAGAAAACCACAGCAATTCTTTGGATTCCCATTATAGCGAGAGGGAGTGGGAAGCTGAAGGCGTGACCTGGTTCCAGACGAGGACTTAACATTACTGGAGACGACTACTGGAGCGGGTACTGGAGCAGGAGCCGGAACTACTGAAGCCAGGGAAGCCTGAATTTGATCCAGCCGGCCGGATAATTTCTGGAGATACTGCATCACCTGGCTCTGTGCCGCCTCCTGACTCTGAGCTCGGGAAGCCAAGTTTTGGATGGCGCTTGACTCTGGGTTCCGATCCCCCGGGTCCATGTGGCCTGAGTATACTGTCACTGACCTGGGTTGGGAGTGTTTAGAACTCAGGGGTTCTTCCGATGATCGGGAAGAGGAACCACAGCTGGGCCGGAGCAGGGATGGCCGGATGTAGGTTTTCCTCATGCAGAACTTAGCCGTTGCAACCGACGTGTAATGCTTAAGAATTAGTTGTGGCCAAGGCTTGGGGGCGATGCTGAAGTACAGAGAAGAATGAAGAACTTGTGAGCGATGTTGAAGAAATGAATGAAGATTTGAGAATGATGTTGAAGCACACAGAAGAATGAAGAACTTGTGAGCGATGCTGAAGAGATGAATGAAAATTTGAGAACGATGTTGAAGCACACAGAAGAATGAAGAACTTGTGAGTGATGCTGAAGAAATAAATGAGGATTTGAGATTGTGTAACTCTGGAAGTTTGGGAGGCGTTCCACTTAGGGATACCCTGTAATACTGGAAGCACGGGAGGTGTCCCTCTGAGAGATACACTGTAACGCAGAGAATGTCCCACTGAGTGATACACTATAACGCTGGTAGCACAGGGAAGGTTCCACTGAGTGATACCCTGTAACGCTGGTAGCACAGGAAAGGTTCCACTGAGTGATACACTGTAATGCTGGTAGCACAGGGAAGGTGCCACTGAGTGATACACTGTAACGCTGGTAGCACAAGGAATGCCCCACTGAAAGATACTCTGTAACGCTGGAACACAGGAGACGTTCAGCTTGAGAACATGCTGAACGCTGCTAGCACTGGTGATCATTGGAAAGACGATACTCAGGCGCCGGGGCTCTGTACGGTGTCTGCCTTTGAACTTCCCGCCCTCTCCCGATTGGCAGAAGGGGCCGATGACGTCACCCGCTCACCACGCTCTCGTGGATGCCGGGCGCAATGGCGGCGCCCACACGCCAGGAACCCGCCGGAGGCAGCGCCAGCAAGACGCGACGACCCGGAGCCCACTGGGGGCGACGACCGCTGGAAGACCCAGCGCACCCGGGCGGTAAGCGCGGCAGCCGCAGCGCCGCGAGTGTGACAGTCACCTGTTGGGTGCCGGCTCCAGCGCAGGCCTGTGTCTCCAGTCCTGCAGTACTGTGCGAATGACCACTCATGACACGTGTGTATGATGTCAGACTCGCAGAAAGAGGAGCATGGACGTGCACAGAAAAAAGCATGAGGTCTTCCAATGTACTTTATTCCAATATTTTTAAAATACACCTACTTCAAATTTCAATCAGGCAAGGGGGTGGGGGGTGGTCATTGTTACTTTAAGTACGGTGTATGTCAGGGACTGGAAGCGCTGCAGGTCCACCGACATGGGTTTATATCACACTGCCACCACCCACAAATAATTCTACAATAAAACAAGGGAAGTTGTGAGCCTTCCGACACACTTTTTCTACTAATTACGCATAGGCAGCTGCTCCCAATCATCCACGCAGTCAGCGATTTAATAACCATGGACTAATTATATTTCAGTTACACAAGCACAGCTGACCTTGTGTCCTGCAGTCAACGTTTCTACTTTGCGCACGAGGCTTAGTGATATCCACATTCACGCAGTCTTAGATAACGCACCCTGCTTCAGCAATTTATTAATATTTTCACTTGCACAGGTTTAGCAACTCATACCTCCATGCAGTATGGTTGCGTGCCTCCTGTTTCAGCAATCAATAACACCTATGTATGACAATTGCACGTAGGCTCTGTGAACAGACGCACACGCAGTATGTTGTTGCACCCTACTTGGCTAATGATCACAATTTGTAGCATAATTTAGCAATCTTAACACTCTTTTCAGGAATTTGGGTTCTGGAAACATTTATTACAGATTAAGATAACTGAACAACTATTTTTACTCCCCCCCCCACCCCGGAAAAAAAAAAAAAAAGAAGCGTACAATGCTCATTTCAGAAAGTTACAAAATGTACTGGTCACAAAATAAGATAAGTTACAAAGAATATACATACAGGTAAGCAAAGGAGTAAATAAAGTGGGATTGATTTACAGCCTTAACACAGCTAGGTCTGTCCACTGGGTAACGGTGGACAATGCGTAGACACTACAGGTGAAAACCCATCTGTGATGGACCCTCAGTTTCAGCCCTGAGCCATAGATCAGCATACCTTTATATTAGCAGAGTTATCACACCATGGGGATGTCACCTGAGACCCTGCTGGTTTGATAACTGCCTGAGATCCACCCAGGATGTGCTCTTATGATTTATAACTCACATTCACGTATTTGGGCATAACTTCACTGGCAAAATGATATCTGGGATGTCTATTCAACCCTTTGCTATTTTAGCAACAATATGAATGTTAATAACACGTGTTTGTGATAGTGGAGAGGTTTCATATCTTGGAAACAATGCTTCTCAGAGATATGGAAAACGCAGTACCTCTCCGCATATACTAGGTCTGTCTATGGGGAAACATATGCATTTTGTGAGTATGGAAATATTTATTTTACTCCATATCCCATATCCCATATGATGTTCCCTTAATCTAATGTAGTGTAGTAACCTTGTGTAGACGTCTAAGTAAACATGTAGCCTCTTAATGGCAGAGGATATCACTGAGTAGCTAAACTAATTACCTCTGAAATTATCCCTTCCAGCAGAGTTAGACCATTTGGTTAATACCGTGGTGGTCAGATGTTAATCTGATTGCCAGCTCCTGGCTCATCCTATGTCCCAATTAACAATTCTTAAATAGAGGACATGTCTCCCTAATTGTGAAAAGGTTTTTCAAGAATATAAAGAGACACATAACATCTCTGTATAATTGACAAAGCAGACTCATGAATCATACAAAGTTATCAATATATAGATAAATGGGCATCGGGTTCATAACCCCGTTTCAAAACAACACAATTACAACTTCTGAAATATTGAGATTCTATATACTAATAGCTCTGAACCTCACAGTATATAACATCCGCCTGCTACAGTCATGGCTCGGGGGAGGTACACAATGACTGGTGATATATCAATATTATACTCTATTTGAAGTTCTATTGTGTATAGGAGATGCCTGCTACAATCCGTGGGGCACTGATATATAATGAATACAGTCACACTGACTGAGAGCTGTACTAATGGGTATTATAAGACACGGGGGACCTACTAGGCTGCTACAATCAGTAAGGATGGGTGGGGGCACTGGTAATACTGTCAACACTAATGTAATTGGGTGTATTAATAAGTACAGGTTGAGTATCCCATATCCAAATATTCCAAAATATTTTTTTCAGTGAGACTGAGATAGTGAAACCTTTGTTTTCTGATGGCTCAATGTACACAAACTTTGTTTAATTCACAAAGTTATTAAAAATATTGCATTAAATGACCTTCAGGCTGTGTGTATAAGGTGTATATGAAACATAGGGGTATATGCAATTGCGGTCAAATTGCTGCAAATGTCGAAAAACGGGGCATTTTCGACACCAAATTTTTTTTCGACAATGCAATACAGTACTTTTCGACAAAAAAAAACGGACGTTTCAGATTCAACTTTTTGAAATTCGACAGTTGTCAAATTCGACATGTCTGCAATGGTAAAAATGCGACTTTTCGACAAAAGTATATTCAATTGAAGAATGTCGATTCGACAACAGTGCTTTTCGACAGTAATTTCATCAATTTCTTTCCGCCTCACTTTGCTGGCGGAATCTAATAAAAAAATTTAAAAACATGTTTTTTTTGTGTTTTTTTTTTTTATTGCCAATAGCATATCTATTTATATTAGAAGGGATTATGTACTTGGTTTGTCTATTAGGAGACACAAGTATTATTTATATATTTTTTAAAAGAATATTTTTTTTTTTTTTTATTGACTAAAGTAATATGGAGAGATCAGAGCATGGTTTTCAGTGGGAAGGGGTGGGAATGGGTTAAAATCAAGAAAAAAAAATGCGTGGGGTCCCCTCTCCTAAGCATAACCAGCCTCGGGCTCTTTGAGCCGGTCTTGGTTGTAAAAATACGGGGGGGGGGGGGGGAATGACAGGGTGACAGGGGATCCATCGTATTTTCACAACCAGCACCGGGCTCTGCGTCCGGTCCTGGTGCCAAAAATACGGGGGACAAAAAGCGTAGGGGTCCCCCGTATTTTTAACACCAGCACCGGGCTCCACTAGTCAGAGCGATAATGCCACAGCCGGGGGACACTTTTATATCGGTCCCTGCGGCCCTGGCATTAAATCACTAACTAGTCACCCCTGGCCGGGGTACCCTGGAGGAGTGGGGACCCCTTAAATCAAGGGGTCCCCCTCCTCCAGCCACCCAAGGGCCAGAGGTGAAGCCCGAGGCCTTCCCCCCCCATACATGGGCTGCGGATGGGAGGCTGATAGCCAAGTGACACAAAGAAAGAGTATTGTTTTTTGCAGCAGTACTTCAAGTCCCAGCAAGCCTCCCCCGCAAGCTGGTACTTGGAGAACCACAAGTACCAGCATGCGGGGGGAAACGGGACCGCTGGTACCTGTAGTTCTACTACAAAAAAAAATACCCAAATAAAAAAGTAACCTCACCGCTGACCGCAAAGTTCCCACCATTGAAGATAATGGAGCGGCTGTGCAATGCGCCGTCTGACAGCTCAGACGCGCACAGCCAATCAGGAGAGTGCCACGACGTGGCACTCCCTGGTTGGCTGAAGGGACCCTCTGTGACAGGAGTCACGTGGGGGTCCCGGCATTCAGGGAAAGGGGTCCCATGTGTAAACATGGGACCCCTTTCAGTGCGTGGTCCGGGTAAATGCGGTTTGTTTTTTTGCCAAGTACGTGGATTACAAAAAAGAAGAGGACAGATGCTACACTGGATTTTGGTGAGTATAATTTTATTTTCAGGTACACCGTGGATTCTACTTGGAGAAGTGGAGAGAGTCGGCGTGTGAACATAGGTAAGTATGTGTCGGCATGTATGTAATAAAGTTTTACTTTCACGGTGTGCGTGTACTGTTTTGATTTGGGTATTTTTTTTGTAGTAGAACTACAGGTACCAGCGGGCCCCCCCCCCCCGCATGCTGGTACTTGTGGTTCTCCAAGTACCAGCTTGCGGGGGAGGCTTGCTGGGACTTGTAGTACTGCTGCAAAAAACAATACTCTTTCTTTGTGTCACTTGGCTATCAGCCTCCCATCCGCAGCCCTTGGATGGGGGGGGGGGGGGGGAGGCCTCGGGCTTCACCCCTGGCCCTTGGGTGGCTGGAGGGGGGGGACCCCTTGATTTAAGGGGTCCCCACTCCAGGGTACCCCGGCCAGGGGTGACTAGTTAGTGATTTAATGCCAGGGCCGCAGGGACCGATATAAAAGTGTCCCCCGGCTGTGGCATTATCTCTCTGACTAGTGGAGCCCGGTGCTGGTGTTAAAAATATTGGGGACCCCTACGCTTTTTGTCCCCCGTATTTTTGGCACCAGGACCGGACGCAGAGCCCGGTGCTAGTTGTGAAAATACGGGGGATCCCCTGTCAATTTCCCCCCCGTATTTTTACAACCAGGACCGGCTCAAAGAGCCCGAGGCTGGTTATGCTTAGGAGGGGGGACCCCACGCATTTTTTTCTGGGTTTTTTAAACATTTTTGTGCCGTCCAAAAAGTCGAATCCAGGACGCACATATCCAACAATTGGTCCGTTTTTCGACAGCGGGACTGTCGAATCCGTTTTTTATTGAATATGTGGAATTCGGGTCCCGGCGGGAGGGTATGTGACTGTCGAATTGTGTCGAATTTAAAAATGGTCGAATTCCAGCCGGAATTCGACCGCAATTGCATATACCCCATAAATGCATTCTGTGCTTAGACTTAGGTCCCATCGCCATGATATCTCATTATGGTATGCAATCATTCCAAAGTACGGAAAAATCCAATATCCAAAATACTTTTGGTCTCAAGCATTTTGGAATCCGGATACTTAACCTGTATTATAAGGCATGGGTGTCTGGCAGAGGTGGATTTAGACCTCATGGAGCCCTAAGGCACTGATTTGGGGCCCCTTCCTCAAACAGCCCCCCCCACCCTAGAAAGTCAGTGTTTGGCAAGTCCCTTATTCACATTACGACACAAAGTAGTAGGTTTCATTACACTGTAGTACCCTTTATACACATTACACCACACAGTAGTTCCCCTTTTATACATAATGCCTACAGTAGTAGTGCCCCTTACACACATAATGCCCACGGTAGTTTTACCACTTGCACACTTAATGTCCACTGTAGTTTTGCCACTTGCACACTTAATGCCCATGGTAGTTGTGCCACTTACATACCTAATGCCCACGGTAGTTGTGCTGCTTACGCATATAATGCCCACGATAGTTGTGCTGCTTATGCATATAATGCCCACAGTAGTTTGCCCCTTACCAAGTACACATACTGTAGCAGGCTGGCTGTCTCGTGGGTGTAGGGGACAAGCTGAGGCAACCTGGAGCTTGGAGCCAGCAGCGGAAGCTGGCCACACAGGAATAGGAGGAGAGGAGAGAAATACTGCTGCTGCAGTCTGTTTCAGTGATCAGTGCCGTTGCCGCCACTGGGACAGGAGGAGGCAGGAAGGATACTAACATCGACGGACAGTCCTGCACAACAGCTCCTGACTGTCATTGCTGCCGGGTGCTCCTGGAAGTAAGGGAGGAGTAGTTTATATGGAGTTTGTGTAGTGCGGTGCTGGAGACCGGCAACCCTTAGGATTCATTTGGGTAGTTTCTGTTGTCATTATGATTTAAAAAGAGTAAACACAGTTGCTTGACAATAAATGGCTTCACCCAACCACTAACCATGAGTGAAAGAAAAGTTTGTGAGTTATCATTCATATTCTCTGACAAATAGCCAGAAAATCACAAATTTTGCTAGGGTATGTAAACGTATGAGCACAACTGTATTAAAACAGTGCTCTGGACGTGTAGTGACAATGGGGGTAATTCAGAGTTGATCGTAGCAGCAAATTTGTTAGCAGTTGGGCAAAACCATGGGGGTCATTCTGACCCGATTGCAGCGCTGCAGTTTATCGCAGCAGTGCAATCAGGTCAGTACTGCGCATGCTGTCGCCTAGCGATCGCCTCTGCCCGATTGACAAGCAGAGACGGTTAATGGGCGGGAGGGGGCTGGATGGCGGCGTCAAGCTGCCGTTTAGAGGCGCGGTCCGGCCAACGCAGGCGTGGCCGGACCGTTGGGGGGGGGGGGGATGGGCAGGCCGCGGCGGCTGCCCGGGCAGTGAAGAGGTTCTCCTGGCCAGCCGCAGGAGCTGCACTGGCCGGGAGGTACTCCTGAAATGCAAAAGCATCGCCGCTGTGCGATAGCCGGCACTGACATGCAGTGTGGACTAGCCCTGTGCTGGGCGTCCCCCCGCATGTCTGAGTGCCTGATCGTAGCTGGGCTAAATTTAGCACAGCTACGATCAACTCGGAATGACACCCAATGTGCACTGCAGGTGGAGCAGATATAACATTTGCATAGAGAGTTAGATTTGGGTGTGGTGTATTCAAACTGAAATCTAAATTACAGTGTAAAAATAAAGCAGCCTGTATTTACCCTGCACAGAAACAATATAACCCACCCAAATCTAACTCTCTCTGCAAATGTTATATCTGCCCCCCGTGCAGTGCACATGGTTTTGGCCAACTGCTAACAAATTTGCTGCTGTGATCAACTCTGTATAACCCCCTATGTGTAATTTATGTGATATGTAAGAATGTATTATGTGTAACATAGTGGGGGAAATTCAAATTTTTTGAAAAGTCAGGTGGGTGTCTGTGTTTTCTTATCTAACAGGAAAAAACAGACACCCAACCGACTTTTCAAACAATTGAATTCCCCCTTATGACTTTTTCTCAGGGATTTCGTATTCTACTGTAATGCGTGAAGTGTGCGGTGATTCGCAAAGCACCGTAATACGTAAAGTGTGTAAGTACACAACCGCTAATAAACGCCACAATGTATTCTAATACAGAAATGCAATTTTGACTTTGACTGGGTATTTATTAAATGCTGTTATAAAATGCAGTCAGCGAGTGAGGGGGGATAATCATGAGTATTTTAGGCGATGGGGCTTGCTACAATCAGAAAGGCTGGGTCACTCATATACAATGCAGTCAGTGAGTGAGGGTGTAATAATGGGGTACGGGAACCTGCTACATTCAGTGAGGGGAGCACTGATCTAAAGTGTAGTAACTGAGTGGTGTAATAATAGAAATTAGAGGTGAGGGGGCATGGTGCAATCAGTGGAGGAAAGTAAAATACTGTAATATAATATAAGGAGGAAAAACAACAAATCATTTAAGGTCCATACATCAGGAATACAAATATAGTGCTATGGATTGTTTGAGGGAGGGGGCCCTAAATCAGTATCTTGCTTAGGGTCCCATGAGGTCTAAATCCACCTCGGAGTGGCCACCAGATCTTAATCCAATAGAGCACCTTTGGGATGTGGTGGAACAAAAAATTAGCAGTATGAATAAAATCTTCAGCAACTGTCTGATGCTATCATGTCAACATGAACCAGAATCTCATAGCAATGTGTCCAGCAGCTAGTTTAATCCATGCCTGGAAGAATTCAGGATGTTCTGTGGGTGCTGGTTCCAACTCCAGTATAAAAGGCATATTTATTAAAGCATACCTCCCAACTGTCCCGATTTCAGCGGGACAGTCCTGCTATTCGGACACTGTCCTGCTGTCCCTCCCGCGGGTGGCAGTGTCCCGCGCGCGGGGGGCAGTTGGGGGAGGATTTGATCACCCGCTGCTCTGCTCTGCAAAGCAGCCGATGATCACTGAATAGATGCCGCACGGCATCTATTCAATGCTGGGAGGGGAGCAGAGGGCTGCCCAGCTGCTCGCGGAACGCTGGGCACGCCCCAAAAATGTTGAAAACTGGTCCGTGGTGCTCGGCCACGCCCCTCCCGCACTCAGCCACGCCCCCTTTTCGGATCGCACGTGGCTTTGCCGCGCAGGGGTCCCTCTTCCTCCTTCACAGTTGGGAGGTATGTTTAAGTGACTACTGAGTGTATGTAATAACTAAATATTACATATGATGCCATTCTGCACCAAAAACAGAGCACTGGGCTTTTAGGTGGATTCTTTACATGGAAGAAGTTTTGCATCTTGTGGGCATATTTTTGGACCAGGAAGCTGTTGTTATGGCACAAAGCAGAATCCCATGCAGAAATTACATTTGTACCTTTTGCACATGAAACTTACATGAGCTGCAGCAAGTGTAGACAAAACAAAAATTCAAGTTGATTCCTGCGTTGCAAGTTGTTGCAGAGGTTTTTTTCTACAGAAGGACCTAATTTTAACCTCCCATTGTTATGGGTGCTGATACGTTATGATATAAAGGCCTGTATTATACCACAGTATAACACAAGCTAACATCAACATGCTAAATGATTCAAATAAATTGTTAGTTTTATTACATTCTAGGGCAGAGAAAATGCAAAGTCATCATGAGGCACAACATTGTTGGACTATATAATCTGTTGCACAAAACAGGAGAGAAAACATGCAGGGCCTTGAGGCTATGGTATCAAAAAACTTTAAATGCATGTCATTCTACTATACACACAAGCAGTACTGAAGCTCTGTCCTTTACTGCCACCACTATATCCTTGCATAGTAGCGAGTGTACACATTGTAATGGCATCTACACTTATGACTGAAGAGTTGTAACTGGGTGCTCTCACTTAGACCAATTTACTTCACGTAGACACATTCTCAGGCTATGCTGAGTTTTATATGCCTGTTTCCTGATGTATTTTTTGCACCTTGTATGTGGAGGTGACATTTTTTGCACCTAGTATACAGAGGTGCAAGTGGGCCCATAAGAGAAGTGCCCATAAGGTGTATGGATAAGGGGCAGGCATATCACAAGATATGTTTGCTGGCAAATAATCACATTATTTCCTTATCACGCAGTTCGTAAGCAACATACGCCAATTTCCGCCTGAGTTTCCACCAGGCCCTATCATAACACCATCAGTGCTGACAGAGCAGGGGAAAATAAAGCAGAGGAGAACTATGCTGGTAGGTGCCATCCTTCACAATTGAACTGTTAAATCAGATCTGGATCAGACAAATACACTAAATTTAATAGCAGACCATGAGCTATCAACAGCAAAATGTGCCACTTTCTGAGTTTTGACCGCATTCCCCATAAGTTTCATACTCCGGAAAACTTTGCCTATGGGCTTCTCACCACATAATTCCCAGAGAGAGATCCAATAGGATTCCTCCCAGTGAACTCCGCGGCTTGTGCATGCGCTGGCCAATGTACGTGTGTGCGCAGAAGGACTCCTGGGTTATAAACCTCTAAGTCCTCTAATCGCAAAGGACAGCTCTTATTGAAAGAGATGTCTGCGATTTTTTTCTGCAATTGTACATGCATACGGCAATACTAAATGCCGGCATGCACATATGTGGTGGTATGTACAGTATATCATTCAAAATGTGATGCGTGATTCATCCCCCATGTCTAGTGTTAATGCTAGGCTGTTCTAGCAGGACGCCGCTCCCTGCCAATTTTAAAAACTGCAAAATGTGCCCTGCTAAAATAGCCTGCAATGTGCCTTCCACACTCATGGGTCACAGTGTCCCGTGGGTGGGAAAAGTTGCGGTTGACTATCAGCGTCGGGTGAATGCGCACGGCATCTATTTACAGTGAGGGAAAGGCTTGGGGTCAGCCCAGAATGTTTGTAAGTGCTAGGCACACCCCCAAGAGTGACAACAATGGAGAAGCACTCTGTTATTGGGCGCTGCGGATTCCTTGTGGCGCCATATAAATAAAGGATATAAATAATAATAATAACAATTTTCAGTGGAGTTATCATACAGCATTTTAATCCCATACGAGAAAAACTAGTATTGTCTCTATGCAGTGTGACAAAGCAAGGAGCTTTAAATTGCGTTGTGATTGAGCTCTTTTCAACATCTA
Organism: Pseudophryne corroboree; assembly: GCF_028390025.1. NCBI lineage: Eukaryota > Metazoa > Chordata > Amphibia > Anura > Myobatrachidae > Pseudophryne > Pseudophryne corroboree. The sequence goes on along the minus strand of NC_086449.1, from coordinate 268,769,756 downwards.
AACATTACTCATGCGCACAGGCCCACTGCATTCCTAAATAGTCTTGGGTACACAATTGTTCAAAACATTTTTTATTATTATTAATATTAGCTGTCTAGTGATGTTTGACTCTTAAGGTCTCATTCACACATAAATACTTTGAAAACTGGGTAAAAATGCATGAAGACTAATGCGTGCGGCAGAGCTGGATTACAGGTGGGGCAACACGGGCTGTCGTCCCGGGGCCCCCACACACATGGGGCCCCCATACAGTCAGCAGAACTGTTAGCAGAGCAGCAATTTGCTCCATTTCTCGTCGGCTGCTTAGCTGTTTTATATACAGCAGCTGCCGCGGAGCTTACTGGCCTTGTGGGGATATTGAGCAGCAGCAGCACAACCTCACAGCTTTTATAGTGATTTCAGACAGTGAGGGTCAGAGGAGCTGGTGATGAGCCTGGATTGGTGGAGCCCAGCACATGCTCCTCTGACCTGAGCAGTGGGCAGGGGCTACAACAGGCTCCTCTAGTGCTGTCCTGTCTGGCTGCATGCCCAGTTTTCCATAGAAGATGAGGGAGGTGCTGCAGGACACAGAGGTATAGTACTTTAGTCTGTGTTTTATACAAGTTTATATGTGTGGTCCTACCTGTGTGGGTGACCCTACATGTGTGTATATGTGTTTATGTGTGTGTGAGACCCTGCCTATATGTATGTATGTATGTGTAATTGTGACCCTGCATGTGTGTGAGAGCCACTTCCCTATATGTATATACGTATGTATGTGACTGTGTGTGCGTGTATCCCCCTGCCTATATGTATGTTATCTATCTATGTGACCTTGCATGTGTGTGTGAGACCCTGCCCATATGTATGTGTCTGTGACCGTGTGTGTGTAAGACCCTACCTATATATATTGTAACACTGTAGGGGTGCAAGGTGCCTTTTCCTGGGGAATATGGCAGCACGCAGCAGCTGAGGAACAACACAAGTCCAGTTTCTGGTACAACTGACCCCGGCCAGTTTTATTGAAACAGAAAATAAAACAAACCCCAAAATAAAAATACCTTGCCTGTCCGGCACTAACTAAACATAAGATGTTCCTAACTGTCACTAAACAAAACACAGAGTTCTTCAGTACATACTGTATAGCTTACTTGCATCAGAAAGCGTGTCTCTCACACACAGATCCTGCAGCCTTCCCAGGCAGTCTGCCCATACTAATCAGGTTAGAAGCACTATATCACTCTTACACAGCTGAAACCCTGATTAGCCCTCTGTGAGGCCAAAGACCCGAACTGGGCCCAATGTCTAGAACTCGCCTTATCTCTCTCTCAGAGCCTTTACCCAGCTTTTACAGCAAACTGAAAAGGTTCAGACAAAACAAAAAGCATTTTTCCTAGAAGTTAACATTTTCTAAAACATGTAAGACAAGAACCTGGGACAAATATACCTGCCCTCAAACACTATCCCAGTGTTCTTGTCACATATCCCCCTCCCCTGTTTCGACCTAGGGGCCGGAACACTTGTAGCCCCCAAACAGAAGATGCGAGACAATGCATCTGCGTTGGCCAATTGTGTTCCCGGTCTATGTTCGACAGTAAACTTAAAGTCCTGCAACGCTAGAAACCATCTAGTTACACGAGCATTCTTGCCTCTATTTACATACATCCATTTTAAAGGGGCATGGTCTGTCACTAGTCTGAATTGTCTACCCAAGAGGTAATATCTCAAGGTATCTAGTGCCCACTTAATGGCCAAAGCCTCCTTTTCCACAATGGCATACCTTTTTTCATGCTCATTTAGTTTCCTACTCAAATAAATGATAGGGTGTTCGTCCCCATCTCTGGTTTGGGACAGCACAGCACCTATCCCTACCTCTGAGGCATCTGTCTGTACCACAAATTCTTTTGAAAAATCTGGTGTTATCAACACCGGTTGTGAACACAAAGCCACTTTTAACGCTTGGAACGCCTTTTCTGCATCAGGGTTCCATTTCACCACATTTGACTGCTTCCCTTTGGTAAGGTCTGACAACGGCACCGCTGTGGTCGCAAAATTAGGAATAAACCGTCTATAGTACCCAGTAATTCCCAAAAAAGCCCTTACCTGTTTTTTATTCACTGGACGAGGCCAGTTTTGAATAGCATCAACTTTATTCAATTGGGGCCTAATCAGACCTCTGCCTATGGTGAAGCCCAAGTATTTGACCTCCTCCATTGCGAGGCAGCACTTCTTTGGGTTAGCAGTTAACCCTGCCTCTCTGATTGAGTCCAGTACTGCTTGTACTTTAACCAAATGTGACCCCCAGTCTGTACTGTGAATTACCACATCATCCAAATAGGCAGCTGCATATTTTCTATGGGGCCTCAAAATTTTATCCATCGCCCGTTGAAAGGTTGCTGGAGCCCCATGCAACCCAAAGGGTAACATCTTATACTGGTACAGCCCCTCCGGAACCGAAAAGGCTGTTTTTTCTTTGGCGCTATCAGATAAAGGTATTTGCCAGTAACCTTTGGTCAGGTCCAATGTGGTGAGAAACCTGGCTGTTCCCAGCCTTTCTACAAGCTCATCCACACGGGGCATGGGGTATGCGTCAAACTTGGACACCTCATTTAACTTACGAAAGTCATTACAGAAGCGTATGCTACCGTCGGGCTTCGGGATGAGCACTATGGGACTGGACCACTCACTGTTAGACTCCTCTATGACTCCAAGTTCTAACATGGTTTTAACTTCCTTAGAAATAGCTTCTCGCTGAGCTTCAGGAATCCTATATGGCTTTAAATGAACCCTGACCCCTGGTTCTGTGACAATGTCATGTTTTATTATGGTCGTTCGGCCAGGCAGCTCTGAAAATACCTCCCTATTTTGGATGAGAAATTCTTTAACCTGATTGTTCTGATCAGCTGATAATGTCTCTGACACCTTCACTGCGGGAAGCAACCGGGGTGAAGACACCGAAGGGCAAGGCTCCGCTGACAGAGACAACCTATCTTTCCAGGGTTTGATTAAGTTAACATGGTAGATCTGTTCGGGTTTTCTCTTTCCCGGCTGGTATACTTTGTAATTAACCTCATTCACTTTTTCCCTAATCTCAAATGGACCCTGCCATTTAGCTAGGAATTTGCTTTCCACAGTGGGTACCAAAACAAGAACTCTATCTCCAGGAGCAAATTCCCGTATCTTGGCACTCCGGTTATAGACCCTCTGTTGAGCACTTTGGGCCTGTTCCATGTGCTCTCTGACAACAGGTACCACGGCTGAAATCCTATCCTGCATTTGTGTTACATGCTCAATAACGCTTCTATAAGGAGTGGGCTGTCCTTCCCACGTCTCTTTGGCAACATCCAACAGCCCTCTGGGGTGTCTACCATACAACAAATCAAATGGAGAAAACCCCGTAGAGGACTGAGGAACTTCTCTGATGGCCATTAACAAGTAGGGCAACAAACAATCCCAGTTTTTCCCATCTCTCTCAACAACCTTTTTTAACATACTTTTTAATGTTTTATTAAACCTTTCCACCAACCCGTCAGTTTGGGGATGGTAGATGGACGTCCTGAGGTGAGTGACCTTAAATAACTTGCACAATTCTTTCATGATCCTTGACATAAATGGAGTACCTTGGTCAGTCAAAATTTCTTTTGGTATTCCCACTCTACTAAATACCTGCACCAGCTCCCTAGCTATCGCCTTGGTTGTGATAGTGCGTAAAGGGACAGCCTCAGGATATCGAGTGGCATAGTCCATAATTACCAGGATATACTGATGGCCCCGAGCAGACTTTAACAAGGGCCCCACGAGATCCATGGCTATTCTGTCAAACGGGACCTCTATAATAGGCATGGGAACTAGTGGGCTCCTGAAATGGGGTCTAGGGGCATGATACTGGCATTCAGGACAGGAAGAACAATATTCAGACACTTCTTTATAAACCCCTGGCCAAAAGAACCTTTGTAAAACTCTTTCAGTGGTTTTTTCTGCCCCTAAATGTCCTGCGGTAACGTGACTATGAGCTAAATCTAGTACCGTTCTCCGATAAGGCTGGGGAACTACCAGCTGTTCCACCACATCCTCACCCCTTTTGACAATGTGGTACAAGAGCTCATTACAGATGGCCATGTGGGGATACGTAACCCTGTCACCTGGTACCACAGGTTCCCCATTAACAATCTTAACATTCTCTCTAGCCTTTATTAAGGTAGGATCCTTTAACTGTTCAGACGCAAACAGATCCTTCTTTACCTCCAGGTCAGGCACGCTTTCAGTTCTAACTACTATGTCTCTGTTCCCGGCAAGAGGGTCCTCACTGGACTCCCCATCTGTCACTTCCCCAGCCAAACTAGCAAAAGGCAAAGGGCCAGAAAGTTCCGAAGACCCACGTACATCCAAAAAATCACCGGTATTATCAACTGGCTTTTTACTTCTCACATCTGTTGATAACCGTGATTCCCACAGTTTCCAAAAATGAGGAAAATCCCTCCCTATTATGGCCTCATGCACCAAGGTAGGGACCAGTCCCACTTTAACCATTGCTGACCCACAACAAGTTTCTATATTCACCTCAGCAGTGGCATAATATTGGGTATCCCCATGTATGCAAGTTACCCCAATAGGTATTTGCTGGACCTTTAAGGGGTTCACTAACCCAGCTTTCACGAGGGTAACTAAACTTCCTGAATCTAGCAAGGCCTCTACCCGGTTACCTTCTAAGAACACATCACACATTTGTTTTTCCAGCTCAGGTGAAGGTACCACAGTACAGGCTAACCTAGCAAAGAAAGACATTCTGCGACATTCAAAGGCAGCATCACATTGCATGGGTTCTTGCGTGACTGGGCAATTGGCAATAACATGACCTGGCATACCACACCTAAAACATTTAACCACACGATTATCAACCCATTTGGGCAGCATAGACCGTTCTAGCCCCATTGGCCTGTTTCCAGGGCCACTGTTTACAGTCTCTCCAGCCTTGCGTTCTCTTAACCGCCCAGCAACGTTTTCCCACGGAACAGTCTTACCAGTCTTTACTGAAGGGCGCTGTCGAGGATCTATGGGTTGCTGGGTGGTCATCAGTAGTTCCTCTGCTGCCAAATACCTCTCTACCATGTCCACTAATTGGTCAGCAGTACCCGGGTTTCCATGGCTCACCCACTTGCGCAGGACCATGGGCAAAGATCTCAAGTAGCGGTCCATGACGACTCTTTCCACCATCTGGGGACCAGTTAATGTCTCTGGCTGCAGCCATTTTTTTGTTAGCTGAATAAGGTCGTGCATCTGGGAGCGCGGAGGCTTCTCCATGGCGTACAGCCAACGGTGCACCCGTTGCGCTCGTACTGACAGCGTGACTCCCAGGCGGGTCAGGATCTCAGTCTTTAGTTTATCATAGTCCCGAGCCTCAGCAGGGCTTAAATCAAAGTAAGCTTTTTGGGGCTCACCTGACAGGAAAGGTGCCAGCAGACTGGCCCACTGTGCTTTCGGCCAGTTCTCACGCTCGGCAGTCCTTTCAAACGTGGTCAGATAGGCCTCCACATCATCAGCCTCTGTCATTTTCTGCAGGAAGTGACTGGCTCGTATAGAACTAGAGCTGGTTGGAGCACTGACGGCCACATCTCCAACCCGAGCTGCAAGTCTCTGCACCACTTCTGCTAAGGCCTCTCTATCCTGACGCTGTAGTCTCCAATTTTCCTCCATTGCCACCTGCTGCTGTCGGTTGGCCTCCTGCTGAGCCGCTGTAGCTTGCAGCAAGGCTTTAAGCAGATCCTCCATGTCAACAGATTTTTCAGGCGGCTTTGCAGCTGCTTTCACCCAGGACATATATCAAACCCTCAGGGGTGAGTCTCAGTAACTTCACACTGGGCTGTATCTGCATAAACCACCGTTTTCTGCAGGCCTCACAAAGCTGCTGCTTTCACTTATGCGCAGAACGGCCTGCTCGCATTCTCCACCAAGTTGTAACACTGTAGGGGTGCAAGGTGCCTTTTCCTGGGGAATATGGCAGCACGCAGCAGCTGAGGAACAACACAAGTCCAGTTTCTGGTACAACTGACCCCGGCCAGTTTTATTGAAACAGAAAATAAAACAAACCCCAAAATAAAAATACCTTGCCTGTCCGGCACTAACTAAACATAAGATGTTCCTAACTGTCACTAAACAAAACACAGAGTTCTTCAGTACATACTGTATAGCTTACTTGCATCAGAAAGCGTGTCTCTCACACACAGATCCTGCAGCCTTCCCAGGCAGTCTGCCCATACTAATCAGGTTAGAAGCACTATATCACTCTTACACAGCTGAAACCCTGATTAGCCCTCTGTGAGGCCAAAGACCCGAACTGGGCCCAATGTCTAGAACTCGCCTTATCTCTCTCTCAGAGCCTTTACCCAGCTTTTACAGCAAACTGAAAAGGTTCAGACAAAACAAAAAGCATTTTTCCTAGAAGTTAACATTTTCTAAAACATGTAAGACAAGAACCTGGGACAAATATACCTGCCCTCAAACACTATCCCAGTGTTCTTGTCACAATATATATACATATATATGTGTGTGTGTGTGTGTGTGTGTGTGTGTGTGTGTGTGTGTGTATATATTTTTTCTGACGTCCTAAGTGGATGCTGGGACTCCGTAAGGACCATGGGAATAGCGGCTCCGCAGGAGACTGGGCACAACTAAAAGAAAGCTTTAGACTACTGGTGTGCACTGGCTCCTCCCACTATGACCCTCCTCCAGACTTCAGTTAGAATCTTGTGCCCGGCTGAGCTGGATGCACACTAGGGGCTCTCCTGAGCTCCTAGAAAGAAAGTATATTTTAGTTTTTTTATTTTACAGTGAGATCTGCTGGCAACAGACTCACTGCAGCGAGGGACTAAGGGGAGAAGAAGCGAACCTACCTAACTGGTGGTAGCTTGGGCTTCTTAGGCTACTGGACACCATTAGCTCCAGAGGCATCGACCACAGGACCCGACCTCGATGTTCGGTCCCGGAGCCGCGCCGCCGGCCCCCTTACAGAGCCAGAAGCAAGAAGTGTTCCGGAAAATCGGCAGCAGAAGACTTCTGTCTTCAACAAGGTAGCGCACAGCACTGCAGCTGTGCGCCATTGCTCCTCATGCACACCTCACACTCCGGTCACTGATGGGTGCAGGGCTCTGGGGGGGGGGGGGGCGCCCTGAGGGCAATATAATACACCTTGGCTGGCAAATCTACAACATATATAGTCAGGAAGGCTATATAGGTGTAAAAATACCCCTGCCAGAATTCCAGAAAAAGTGGGAGAAGTCAGCCGGAAAAGGGGCGGGGCCATCTCCCTCAGCACACTGGCGCCATTTTTCCCTCACAGCTCCGCTGGAAGGATGCTCCCTGGCTCTCCCCTGCAGTGTCAAGCTACATAAGGGTAAAAAAGGGTAAAAAAGAGAGGGGGGGCACTAAATTTAGGCGCAGTATATATATATATATATATATATATATATATATATATATAAGCAGCTATAAGGGAAAAACACTCATTTATAGTGGGATCCCTGTGTTATATAGCGCTCTGGTGTGTGCTGGCATACTCTCTCTCTGTCTCCCCAAAGGGCTTTGTGGGGTCCTGTCCTCTGTCAGAGCATTCCCTGTGTGTATGCGGTGTGTCGGTACGGCTGTGTCGACATGTTTGATGAGGAGGCTTATGTGGAGGCGGAACAGATGCCGATAAATGTGATGTCACCCCCTGCGGGGTCGACACCTGAGTGGATGGTTCTGTGGAAGGAATTACGCGACAGTGTCGACTCCTTGCATAAAAGGTTTGACGACATACCAATTGTGGGACAGCCGGCTTCTCAGCCTATGCCTGCCCAGGCGTCTCAAAAGCCATCAGGGGCTCTAAAACGCCCGCTACCTCAGATGGCAGACACAGATGTCGACACGGATACTGACTCCAGTGTCGACGACGATGAGACTAATGTAACTTCCAATAGGGCCACACGTTACATGATTGAGGCAATGAAAAATGTGTTGCACATTTCTGATGTTACCCCCGGTACCACAAAAAAGGGTATTATGTTTGGAGAGAAAAAACTACCAGTAGTTTTTCCTCCATCTGAGGAGTTAAATGAAGTGTGTGAAGAAGCGTGGGCTTCCCCTGATAAGAAACTGGTAATTTCTAAGAGGTTACTAATGGCGTACCCTTTCCCGCCAGAGGATAGGTCACGTTGGGAAACATCCCCTAGGGTGGATAAAGCGCTCACACGCTTGTCAAAGAAGGTGGCACTACCGTCTCCGGATACGGCCGCCCTGAAGGAATCTGCTGATAGAAAGCAGGAGGCTATCCTGAAGTCTATATATACACACACAGGTGTTATACTGAGACCAGCTATTGCTTCAGCATGGATGTGCAGTGCTGCAGCTGTGTGGTCAGATTCCCTGTCGGAAAATATTGATACCCTAGACAGGGACACTATATTGCTAACCGTAGAGCATATTAAAGACGCACTCTTATACAGGAGGGATGCATAGAGGGATATTTGCCGGCTGGCATCTAAAATAAGTGCAATGTCCATTTCTGCCAGGAGAGGGTTATGGACTCGGCAGTGGACAGGAGATGCAGATTCTAAAAGGCACATGGAAGTTTTGCCTTATAAGGGTGAGGAGATGTTCGGGGATGGTCTCTCGGACCTCGTTTCCACAGCAACAGCTGGGAAGTCTACATTTTTACCCCATGTTCCCTCACAGCCAAAGAAAGCACCGTATTATCAGGTACAGTCTTTTCGGCCCAATAGGGGCAAGCGGGTTAAGGGCGCGTCCTTTCTGCCCAGAGGTAGAGGGAAAAAGCTGCAGCATACAGCCAGTTCCCAGGAGCAAAAGTCCTCCCCCGCTTCCTCTAAGTCCACAGCATGACGCTGGGGCTCCACAGGCGGAGCCAGGTACGGTGGGGGCCCGTCTCAAAAATTTCAGCAATCAGTGGGCTCGCTCGCGGGTGGATCCCTGGATCTTTCAAGTAGTATCTCAGGGGTACAAGCTGGAATTTGAGACGTCTCCCCCCCGCTGTTTCCTCAAATCTGCCTTACCAACAACTCCCTCAGGCAGGGAGGCAGTGTTACAGGCAATTCACAAGCTGTATTCACAACAGGTGATAGTAAAGGTGACCCTACTTCAACAAGGACGGGGTTACTATTCCACAATGTTTGTGGTACCGAAACCGGACGGTTCGGTGAGACCCATTTTAAATTTGAAATCCTTGAACACGTATATAAAAAAATTCAAGTTCAAGATGGAATCGCTCAAGGCGGTTATTGCAAGCCTGGACGAGGGGGATTACATGGTATCACTGGACATCAAGGATGCTTACCTGCATGTCCCCATTTACCATCCTCACCAGGAGTACCTCAGATTTGTGGTACAGGATTGTCATTACCAATTCCAGACGTTGCCGTTCGGTCTATCCACGGCTCTGAGGGTCTTTACCAAGGTAATGGCCGAAATGATGATACTCCTTCGAAAGAAGGGAGTTTTAATTATCCCGTACTTGGACGATCTCCTGATAAAGGCGAGGTCCAGGGAGCAGTTGTTGGTCGGGGTAGCACTATCTCGGGAGGTGCTACAACAGCACGGCTGGATTCTAAATATTCCAAAGTCACAGCTGGTCCCTACGACACGTCTACTGTTCCTGGGGATGGTTCTGGACACAGAACAGAAAAAAGTGTTTCTCCCGGAGGAGAAGGCCAAGGAGCTGTCATCTCTAGTCAGAGGCCTCCTAAAACCAAAACAGGTGTCGGTGCATCACTGCACGCGGATCCTGGGAAAGATGGTAGCTTCCTACGAAGCAATTCCATTCGGCAGGTTCCATGCAAGAACCTTTCAGTGGGACCTGTTGGACAAGTGGTCCGGATCGCATCTTCAGATGCATCGGCTGATCACCCTGTCTCCAAGGACCAGGGTGTCTCTGCTGTGGTGGCTGCAGAGTGCTCATCTTCAAGAGGGCCGCAGATTCGGCATACAGGACTGGGTCCTGGTGACCACGGATGCCAGCCTTCGAGGCTGGGGGGCAGTCACACAGGGAAGAAACTTCCAAGGACTATGGTCAAGTCAGGAGACTTCCCTGCACATAAATATTCTGGAACTGAGGGCCATTTACAATGCCCTAAGTCAGGCAAAACCCCTGCTTCAAAACCAGCCGGTACTGATCCAGTCAGACAACATCACGGCGGTCGCCCATGTAAACCGACAGGGCGGCACGAGAAGCAGGACGGCGATGGCAGAAGTGTCAGCAGTGTTCATTCCGGGAGTGGACAACTGGGAAGCAGACTTCCTCAGCAGGCACGACCTCCACCCGGGAGAGTGGGGACTTCATCCAGAAGTCTTCCAACTGATTGTAAACCATTGGGAAAGGCCACAGGTGGACATGATGGCGTCCCGCCTAAACAAAAAGCTAGAAAAGTATTGCGCCAGGTCAAGAGACCCTCAGGCGATAGCTGTGGACGCTCTAGTGACACCGTGGGTGTACCGGTCGGTTTATGTGTTCCCTCCTCTTCCTCTCATACCAAAGGTACTGAGGATAATAAGGAGAAGAGGAGTAAGAACTATACTCATTGTTCCGGATTGGCCAAGAAGAGCTTGGTACCCGGAACTTCAAGAAATGATCTCAGAGGACCCATGGCCTCTGCCGCTCAGACAGGACCTGCTGCAGCAGGGGCCCTGTCTGTTCCAAGACTTACCGCGGCTGCATTTGACGGCATGGCGGTTGAACACCGGATCCTGAAGGAAAAGGTTATTCCGGAGGAAGTCATTCCTACGCTGATTAAAGCTAGGAAAGAAGTAACGGCAAACCATTATTACCGCATATGGCGAAAATATGTTGCGTGGTGTGAGGCCAGGAAGGCCCCAACGGAAGAATTTCAGCTGGGCCGTTTCCTGCACTTTCTACAGTCAGGGATGACTATGGGCCTAAAATTGGGTTCCATAGTGCTGCATATTCAGCCCCCTTTTGTGCCTCCAGTGGCACCTTGGGATCTCAACGTGGTGTTGGATTTCCTAAAGTCACATTGGTTTGAGCCACTTAAGACCATGGAATTGAAATATCTCACGTGGAAAGTGGTCATGTTGTTGGCCTTGGCTTCGGCCAGGCGTGTATCAGAATTGGCGGCTTTGTCATGTAAAAGCCCTTATCTGATTTTCCATATGGATAGGGCAGAATTGAGGACTCGTCCCCAATTTCTCCCTAAGGTGGTATCAGCTTTTCATCTGAACCAACCTATCGTGGTGCCTGCGGCTACTAAAGACTTGGAGGCTTCCAAGTCGTTGGATGTAGTCAGGGCCCTGAAAATTTATGTTTCCAGGACAGCTGGAGTCAGAAAGACTGACTCGCTATTTATCCTGTATGCGCCCAACAAGTTGGGTGCACCTGCTTCAAAGCAGACTATTGCTCGCTGGATCTGTAGTACGATTCAGCTTGCACATTCTGCGGCTAGACTGCCGCATCCTAAATCAGTGAAAGCCCATTCCACGAGGAAGGTGGGCTCTTCTTGGGCGGCTGCCCGAGGGGTCTCGGCTCTTCAACTTTGCCGAGCAGCTACTTGGTCGGGGTCAAACACGTTTGCAAAATTCTATAAGTTTGACACCCTGGCTGAGGAGGACCTAGAGTTTGCCCATTCGGTGCTGCAGAGTCATCCGCACTCTCCCGCCCGTTTGGGAGCTTTGGTATAATCCCCATGGTCCTTACGGAGTCCCAGCATCCACTTAGGACGTCAGAGAAAATAAGAATTCACTCACCGGTAATTCTATTTCTCGTAGTCCGTAGTGGATGCTGGGCGCCCATCCCAAGTGCGGATTGTCTGCAATACTTGTAAATAGTTATTGTTTAACTAAAGGGTTATTGTTGAGCCATCTGTTGAGAGGCTCAGTTGTTATCATACTGTTAACTGGGTATTGTATCACGAGTTATACGGTGTGATTGGTGTGGCTGGTATGAGTCTTACCCGGGATTCAAAATCCTTCCTTATTGTGTCAGCTCTTCCGGGCACAGTATCCTAACTGAAGTCTGGAGGAGGGTCATAGTGGGAGGAGCCAGTGCACACCAGTAGTCTAAAGCTTTCTTTTAGTTGTGCCCAGTCTCCTGCGGAGCCGCTATTCCCATGGTCCTTACGGAGTCCCAGCATCCACTACGGACTACGAGAAATAGAGTTACCGGTGAGTAAATTCTTATTATTATAGAGCGTGCGGTGCATTTTAGTTATGCTATCTGTTTTCACTTTTGCTAATAGTAGCATACGTTAGTACATATTTAACGTGGTGTTAACATTACAGAACACAGTGGTGGAATGATACCTTAAGAACCCATTAATCCTATTTTTATGCACTTTACGAGCACCACTCGCTGAGAAACACTTTAGCAGCAGACAGGTTTTTGGCACAATTCTGGTTTGGTCCGAATGTGAATCTTGGTTTTTCTGTTGAATTGATCATTATGTCATCTTGCTTTATGTTAATGTGCTAGCTTTTGTCCCAGGTGTTGTCTGGGATTCTCTCTGTTTTTTTTTTTTTTTCTCTGTCCATCCTTTAATGTAACCTGTTTGGCGTGTTTCCCAGCCTCCATGTACCTCAAGGATTCCCGCAAAGCTGTATTTGGCAGCGGCAGTATAGGAACAGACAGAATTATGTATGTTTCTTCCTTTTATAAGCCTGAACAGTTATATTGATGGGCATGTACTGTACATGTTAAGTCAACATGTGCACACGTGTCAATTGGATGACATCATTTTTTATCAAGAGTTCATTTTATTATATAGATTCAGCTGTGCATTTTTAAAGCAGACTTTTTTTTATTCCGCATAAATGTGAAAGCAGTATATTCTTAGTTGTAAGGAATTTATACTTGATGTGCTTTTATTTTGATCTGGATAAGGACCATTTTATACTAGATTTTTGGCTTCAGAAGTATCCAGTGTCACCTGTGCATTTGGCACCATAAAGCCCATTGTTGCCTATTTCAAATTTAATTTCCAGAGTGGGACCAAGATGACCATCATACCTCCCATGCATAGTGCAATAAGCAGGCTGCCAAATTGTAACATTTATTTTACAAGTATCAAGACAGAGTAGTAATAATGCCTTACATTGTAGAACTAATAACTCATTCATGTATTTGGTGCATCCAGCGTATAAAAGCCTGTTGAAAGTAATGATGCTTTCTAGTAAAAGAGGGGGCAACTAACATGGGGTCAGCCTGTTACAGTGAAAACCAGAGCCCGGTTTAACAGGCTGGTCGGTCACACTATAATCGGGAAACCTGTAGCGATTTCAACGGTATATGGGGAAACCAGCAACAGACTACTGGGGCTGCATACTAGAGCGCCACCAAAGAAGAGCACGTCTCCCCCTCCCAAAGGCTAAACCATTTATAGTCCAAATGTGAAAGCCAATCTAGACCACCTTCTTTTAATCCAATGGGGAAGTCTTTCATTTGTAGTTAGAAATAGAAAGCCAAATCACATATTCATATTTTATTCCAAAAAGTAATCCACAGGAATATCTCCTTCTTTTGGCCCAGTCCTGCTACAGAATTAGAGCAAAGGCAATTGATTTATCATAATAGATTTTTATACTTGCCACAATATAATTGACTGTTGATAAAGGGTAGTCCTGAAACCTCACTGTTTTGATCTGAAGACAGTAGTTCAATCTCTATTTATGTGGAGAAAAGCAATTACCATTGCTGTACAGATTTATTGCTGTATATAGACCATTCATTTCTACAGCCCATTCATTTAAATAGAGGTTCTATATGTAGTAGACAGCTCCTTTGCAATAAATGGGGAATATGAATGAATAGGAATCAATTAGAAAAATGTATCACAGCTCTGTTTCATCTTTTGGTGTTAGCCCCTTCTTGGTATGTTAACAATGAGCTTCCGTAGGGATCAGTTTAATTTTTCAAATGCGTTGAGGCATTGAATGCATAAAACGAAACCAGATGTATCCAAGAAAAAACATTAAAGTACTGCACTGCAAAGGCATTCAGACGCAAGTATTTTTACATGGTCGCATGCATTGTCGGATGCAGCATTTAAAAAAAAAAAAAATGAGAAGGTAACCATCCTATGCCTGATTCATTTGTGCTAATAAAATTGCTCTAAAGGGGCAATGCACACACTTAAACATTTTAGGGAGCAAGTTGGAAAGGCAACCTAAAGGTGTGTATGTACACACGGTGAGATAAATCTGTAAGATTTTGACTATATAGTCAAAATCTTATGAAAAGTTAGTGCATATCTCAAGGTGTAATGGTGCCCATACACTTATGAGATAATCAGTGCTATCCTTCGATTTCGACTACATCTGTGAGAGAAATCGAAGGATTGTATGCACATTTTAGGTACCTTGAGACGCGATGCGAGGGGACGCCGGTCGAATATCGCGTCTCAAGATATTATGTGCTGCACTTAATATTTCTCGCATCGCAGTGCGATCGCATGTGGTTTTAAACCCACATGATATCCACATGAGATATATCGCACTGCGATGTGCGAGGCCGCTCCCACTCGGCGTTGACGTGCCCATCACATGATTACCATGCGATGTCGCGTCGTGGGGCATCGCACAAGTGTATGGCCAGCATTAGGCAGCTTGCGATACAGATTCGATCCCGATGCATGCTCCCGTGTACTATCTTGTACAAAGTATAGTCAGAATTAGCACTTACTCAAAATCGCACATAGACAAAATCTCAAGCACAGATAGTCAAAATCTGTACTTTCTGTGCTATCTAGGCTCTGGGGGAGTTCAAGGGAAATCTCATAGTCAAAATCGAACATAGCAGGGATCTCACCGTGTGTACACACCTTTAAGAAGACCTGTTTTACAGAAATGGAAAATAATACCCCTTACAGACATAAACCCCAGCTTTATCCCGGCTGAGATCTGGGTCACTGAACACAAGTTGAAGCCGGGGTTTCAGTACTTAGCCCCTTTCATACCTAGATGACGGACCCATTAATAATTATTGTTTTTGCTGGGTCGTCACCGTTCACACTGGACCTGGGTCTTCCGGCTTACAACGGCTGCTTGAAGATGCAGTATAGTAAGCTCGCAAGAGCAGGGACTTCTTTCCTCATGTGCCTTTCCTTTTCTTACTTACACAATCTTATACTCCTTACTGCCTTTGATGGCACCTAACCCAGGGTTTTCTATAGCTGTCCTACATGTATATTGTCTTGTGCTGTTTTCTTGTTTGCTCATTTGATTATGTACTGTGTAATGGGCGCTGCGGATCCCTTGTGGCGCCATATAAATAAAGAATAATAATTTTATATATATATATATATATATATATATAAACAGTGCACCTAGTTGGTGACATGTCAAGCTCTTATTTAGCACATTCTTAAATGTTGCCATACAGTATGCACAAAGGAATGTAGAATTTGTTGCTGTCCGTGACTCCTGTACTAGTGTGAACGTGCAGGAAAGCACTACTTCAGATGTGTTTTCAAACCGTTAATAGAAAGACAGCTGAGGATTAGCTTTCATGCTAAAGAAAAGGGCTGGGGAAATTTACAGCCTATGGAGCTGCAAGTGTTGTTTCTGCAAAGCAGTATGTTCAAAAGAATATCTCTTTCTTATTGGACCTGATAACATGCAAAATAAAATTTCTCTGACGTCCTAAGTGGATGCTGGGACTCCGTAAGGACCATGGGGAATAGCGGCTCCGCACTGCAGCTGTGCGCCATTGCTCCCAGCACACTTCACACTGCGGTCACTGAGGGTGCAGGGCGCTGGGGGGGGGGGCGCCCTGGGCAGCAATGTAAATACCTCCTATGGCAAAAAATACATCACATATAGCCCCTGGGCTATATGGATGTATTTAACCCCTGCCAGTTTTCCAGTTAAAAGCGGGAGAAGAGCCCGCCGAGAAGGAGGCGGGGCCTATCTCCTCAGCACACGGCGCCATTTTCCCACACAGCTCCGCTGGTAGGAAGGCTCCCAGACTCTCCCCTGCACTGCACTACAGAAACAGGGTACAACAGAGAGGGGGGGCACTTATTTGGCTAAAAATATATATAAGCAGCTATAAGGGATAGACACTTATTATAAGGTTGTCCCTATACAGTTTATAGCGCTTTGGTGTGTGCTGGCAAACTCTCCCTCTGTCTCCCCAAAGGGCTAGTGGGGTCCTGTCCTCTATCAGAGCATTCCCTGTGTGTGTGCTGTGTGTCGGTACGTTTGTGTCGACATGTATGAGGAGAAAAATGATGTGGAGACGGAGCAGATTGTCTGTAATAGTGATGTCACCCCCTAGGGGGTCGACACCTGAGTGGATGTACTGTTGAAAATTACGTGACAGTGTCAGCTCTGTATAAAAGACAGTGGTTGACATGAGACAGCCGGCTACTCAGCTTGTGCCTGTCCAAACGTCTCATAGGCCGTCAGGGGCTCTAAAGCGCCCGTTACCTCAGATGGCAGATACAGACGCCGACACGGATACTGACTCCTGTGTCGACGGTGAAGAGACAACCGTGATTTCCAATAGGGCCACACGTTACATGATTGAGGCAAGGGAAAATGTTTACACATTTCTGATAATATGAGTATCACCAAAAAGGGGTATTATGTTTGGTGAGGAAAAACTACCTGTAGTTTTCCTGAATCTGAGAAATAAAATGATGATGCGTGGGTTTTCCCCCGATAACAATTGATGATAATTTCTAAAAAGTTATTGGCAGTATACCTTTTCCCGCCAGAGGTTAGGGTGCGTTGGGAAACACCCCCTAGGGGGGATAAGGCGCTCACACGCTTGTAAGAACAAGGGCTCTACCCTCTCCTGAGATGGCCGCCCTTAAGGATCCTGCTGATAGAAAGCAGGAGGGTATCCTAAAATGTATTTACACACATACTGGTGTTATACTGCGACCAGCAATCGCCTCAGCCTGGATGTGCAGTGCTGGGTTGGCGTGGTCGGATTCCCTGACTGGAAATATTGATATCCTAGATAAGGACAGTATATTATTGCCTATAGAGCATTTAAAATATATGCGAGATGCACAGCGGAATATTGCCGACTGGCATCAAGTATAAGTGCGTTGTCCAATTCTACCAGTAAAGTGGTCAGGTGAGGCGGATTCCAAACGGCATTTGGAAGTATTGCCTTAAAAAAGGGGACATTTGGGGTCGGTCTGTCAGACCTGGTGGCCACGGCAACAGCTGGGATATCCACGTTTGTACCCCAGGTCGCCTCTCAAAATAAGACGCAGTATTATCAGGCGCAGTCCTTTGTTGGCAAGCGGACAAAAGGTTCCTCTTTTCTGCTCGTGACAGAGGGAGAGGAAAAAGGCTACAGAGATGAGCCAGTTCCCAGGAACAGAAACCCTTTCCCGCCTCTGCCAAGCCCTCAGTATCTGCTAGGGCTTTACAAGCTCAGGCACGGTGGGGGCCCGTTCTCAATGAATTTCAGTGCGCAGTGGGCTCACTCGCAAGTAGACCCCTGGATCCTTCAGGTAATATTCAGGGGTACAAATTGGAATTCGAGACGTCTCCCCCTCGCCGTTTCCAAAGGTCGGTTTACCGACGTCTCCCTCTGACAGGGAGGCAGTTTTGGAAGCCATTCACAAGCTGTATTCCCAGTAGGTGATAATCAAGGTACCCCTCCTGCAAAAGGAAACGGGGTATTATTCCACACTATTGTGGTACCGAAGCCAGACGGCTCGGTGAGACCGATTCTAAATCTAAAATCTTTGAATACAGAGGTTCAAATTCAAGATTGAGTCACTCAGAGCAGTGATCGCGAACCTGGAAGAAGGGGACTACATGATGTCTCGGGACATCAAGGATGCTTACCTTCATGTCAAAAAATGTACCCTTCTCACCAAGGGTACCTCAGGTTATGGTACAGAACTGTCACTATCAGTTCAGACGCTGCCGTAGGGATGGTCCACGGCACCCCGGGTCTTTACTAAAGTACGGACCGAAATGATGATATTCCTTCGAAGGAAGGGAATTTTAGTTATTCTTTACTTGGACGATTCCCTGATAAGGGTAAGATCCAGGGAACAGTTGGAGGTCAGTGTAGCACTATCTCAGGTAGTGTTGCGGCAGCACGATTGGATTCTCAATATTCCAAAATCGCAGCTGGTTCCGACGACTTGTCTTCTGTTCCTAGGGATGATCCTGGACACAGTCCAGAAAGAAGGTGTTTCTCCCGGAGGAGAAAGCCAGGGAGTTATCCGAGCTAGTCAGGAACCTCCTAAAACCGAGCCAAGTCTCAGTGCATCAATGCACAAGGGTTCTGTGTAAAAATGGTGGCTTCCTACGAAGCAATCCCATTTGGCAGATTCCACGCAAGGACTTTCCAGTGGGACCTACTGGAAAAATGGTCCGGGTCGCATCTTCAGATGCATCAGCGGATAACCCTGTCACCAAGGACAGGGGTATCCCTCCTGTGGTGGTTGCAGAGTGCTCTTCTCCTAGAGGGCCGCAGATTCGGCATTCAGGACTGGGTCCTGGTGACCACGGATGCCAGCCTGCGAGGCTGGGGAGCAGTCACACAGGGAAGGAATATCCAGGGCTTATGGTCAAGCCTGGAGACATCACTTCACATAAATATCTGAAGCTAAGGGCCATTTACAATGCTCTAAGCTTAGCAAGACCTCTGCTTCAAGGTCAGCCGGTGTTGATCCAGTCGGACAACATTACGGCAGTCACCCACGTAAACAGACAGGGTGCCACAAGAAGCAGGAGGGCAATGGCAGAAGCTGCAAGGATTCTTAGCTGGGCGGAAAACCATGTGATAGCACTGTCAGCAGTATTCATTCCGGGAGTGGACAACTGGGAAGCAGATTTCCTCAGCACGACCTCCACCCGGGAGAGTGGGAACTTCACCCAGAAGTCCTCCACATGATTATAAATCGTTGGGAAAAACTCGACAGGTATTGCGCCAGGTCAAGGGACCCTCAGTCAATAGCTGTAAAGGCTCTGGTAACACCGTGGGTGTACCAATCAGTGTATGGGTTCCCTCCTCTGCCTCTCATACCCAAGGTACTGAGATTGATAAGATGGAGAGGAGTAAGCACTATATTCGTGGCTCCGGATGGGCCAATAAGGACTTGGTAACCGGAACTTCAAGAGATGCTCACGGAGGATCCGTAGCCTCTACCTCTAAGAAGGGACCTGCTCCAGCAAGGACCCTGTCTGTTCCAAGACTTACCGCGTCTGCGTTTGACGGCATGGCGGTTGAACGCCGGATCCTGAAGGAAAAAAGGCATTCCGGATGAAGTCATCCCTATCCTGATCAAAGCCAGGAAGGATGTAACCGCAAAACATTATCACCGCATTTGGCGAAAATATGTTGCGTGGTGCGAGGCCAGTAAGGCCCGACGGAGGAAATTCGATGATTCCTACATTTCCTGCAAACAGGAGTGTCTATGGGCCTGAAATTGGGGTCCATTAAGGTTCAAATTTCGGCTCTGTCAATTTTCTTCCAAAAAGAACTAGCTTCAGTCCCTGAAGTTCAGACGTTTGTAAAAGGGGTACTGCATATACAGTCTCCTTTGGTGCCTTCAGTGGCACCTTGGGATCTCAATGTGGTTTTTGGGTCCCAAAAGTCACATTGGTTTGACCCACTTAAATCTATGGAGTTAAAATATCTCACAGGAAAAGTGGTCATGCTGTTGGCTCTGGCCTGGGCCAGGCGCGTGTCAGAATTGGCGGCTTTATCCTGTAAAAGCCCTTATCTGATTTTCCATTCGGACAGGACGAAATTGAGGACTCGTCCTCAGTTTCTCCCTAAGGTGGTTTCAGCGTCCACCTGAACCAACCTATTGTGGTGCCTGCGGCTACTAGGGACTTGGAGGACTCCAAGTTGCTAGACGTTGTCAAGGCCGGAAAATATATGTTTCCAGGACGGCTGGAGTCAGAAAATCTGACTCGCTGTTCATCCTGTATGCACCCAACAAGCTGGGTGCTCCTGCTTCTAAGCAGACGATTGCTCGTTGGATTTGTAGTACAATTCAGCTTGCACACTCTGTGGCAGGCCTGCCACAGCCAAAATCTGTTAAAGCCCATTCCACAAGGAAAGTGGGCTCATCTTGGGCGGCTGCCCGAGGGGTCTCGGCTTTACAACTTTGCCGAGCAGCTACTTGGTCAGGGGCAAACACGTTTGCTAAATTCTACAAATTTGATACCCTGGCTGAGGAGGACCTGGAGTTCTCTCATTCGGTGCTGCAGAGTCATCCGCACTCTCCCGCCCGTTTGGGAGCTTTGGTATAATCCCCATGGTCCTTACGGAGTCCCAGCATCCACTTAGGACGTCAGAGAAAATAAGAATTTACTTACCGATAATTCTATTTCTCGTAGTCCGTAGTGGATGCTGGGCGCCCATCCCAAGTGCGGATTGTCTGCAATACTTGTATATAGTTATTGTTACAATAACATTGGGTTGTTTATTGTTGTGAGCCATCTTTCAGAGGCTCCTACGTTTTATCATACTGTTAACTGGGTTCAGATCGCAAGTTGTATGGTGTGATTGGTGTGGCTGGTATGAGTCTTACCCGGGATTCAAAATCCTTCCTTATTATGTACGCTCGTCCGGGCACAGTATCCTAACTGAGGCTTGGAGGAGGGTCATAGGGGGAGGAGCCAGTGCACACCACCTGATCCTAAAGCTTTACTTTTGTGCCCTGTCTCCTGCAGAGCCGCTATTCCCCATGGTCCTTACGGAGTCCCAGCATCCACTACGGACTACGAGAAATAGAATTATCGGTAAGTAAATTCTTATTTTATTTTTAAGTGAAATTACTCTACTGTATTTTCACTTCAATTCAATGTACTCTGTATAAATTTATACTTAAAGGGGAAGATTTACTATGTCACAATTTTTCAATCCATAGATGATCGTCA
This sequence comes from Pseudophryne corroboree, assembly GCF_028390025.1. Lineage (NCBI taxonomy): Eukaryota > Metazoa > Chordata > Amphibia > Anura > Myobatrachidae > Pseudophryne > Pseudophryne corroboree. The sequence goes on along the minus strand of NC_086449.1, from coordinate 268,748,915 downwards.
GTTTGGACCGATGGTTTAAACAAGCAACAGTAATACATGCAAAATCTGGCTTGTTTCGCTTTAATTACTGTTGCTGTTTAAAAACCATCGGTCAAAGCTGTTCTGCTATGCCATGTATTTTTATAGCCATTGATGGTCGGCTATAGAAAACTGTGGCATATTAAATCTTCCGCTAAGCAATGTACGTTGGAATATATTATACAGGTTGAGTATCCCTTATCCAAAATTAAAAATCACACATTTTTGGTTCCCCTACTGGGATAATGAAACAAATACATATATATTATATTATATATCTAAATAATATATCTATATATACACATAATATATAATATATATGTCATCATAGGCGTGCGCACGGGGGGTGCCTGGTGCGCACAGGCACCCCCTAATGTCCGGCACCCCCCGCACGTCATGCCTGCGATCCGATCATCGTTGTCTGTGTGCTGCTGTTGTAGCAGTGCTACTACAGCAGCACACAGACAGCGATGACTGGATCACCTGCTGCGCATCGCTGCCCGGCCCCCTCCCACTGCGCCGCCGCCGTTCAGACAGAGTTGTAGTGGCTTGTGGGTGGCTCAGGCCCGGCCCTACGCATACGCCGACTACGCGGCTGCGAAGAGCACGGGACTGATGAGGGCGCTGCTGCAGTCAGTGTTCTCTCCCACTAGCCTCCCAGCAACCGGCCTCCACGCCTGCACTACACTGCTGCCGGACCCTGCTGCCTCCTCTCCCCTGTCACACTGCGCTGCCCGGGGCGCTGTCACACTGATTCTCCCCTCTCCTTCCACATGTGCAATCCGTCCTCTGTCTACTCCTCCCAGTCTCCGGCCCCTCCCGTTCCTCTCACTTCCCCTACAGGAGGTGACATGTGAGCCAGCCCATGTGACACTATCCCCTGCACTGTCAGCACCTGTGCCTGCTACAGGTGCAGTGTCCCACTCAGACTCTGCTCTTGTGACTGGGTCCCCCTGCAGAATGAAACTGATCCACACAGGAGCTGGGGACTGGAGTCAGCCCTGGCACTGGGTACAACAACAATGTGCTCCCGAGTCCCCGCCTCCTGCCCTGGCCTGTCCTGTTCTGGCTTCTCCCCTGCAGCAGCCAGTGTGTGAGGAGAGCACAGCCACCCTGCAGGCAGTGGTAAGTACCTGGGCTTATTCCTTTTGTCTGGAATGGTGGGTGGTCATGGTGTGTGTGAGGGGGTGCATACTAATATTACCTGGGCAAGGGAGGTGGGTTGGTGGATATAGTAATGCATAGGAGAGGGGTTGTACACTAATATTACCTGGGCAAGGGAGGTGGGTTGGTGAATAAAGTAATGTATGGGAGAGGGGTTGTACACTAATATTACGGGGGGGGGGGGGGGGGGGGGGGGTTGAGAGACAGCAGTGGGGAGGATAGATGTGTGTGTATGGGTGGTATAGACAATATTACTGGTGGAGGAGTTGGAATGTGGTGTGTAGTAATGTATCAGTGAGGGTTCTGTACACCCTACGCATACGCCGACTACACAGCTGCGTAGAGTGCAGGACTGATAAGGGTGCGCTACAGTCACTGTTCTACCACTAATCTCCCAGCAGTCGGACTCCACGCCCACACTAAACCACTGCCAGACCCTGCTGCCTCCTCTCTCCTGTCACACTGCGCTGCCTCCGGTGCACTACCCTCCTGTAGTGTAACATGTATACTACTGTGCTGTAACGAGTATAACCGGCTCTACTGTGCTGTAACGTATATAAGCGGCTCTACTGTGCTGTAACGTGTATAAGAGGCTCTACTGTGCTGTAACGTATATAAGCGGCTCTACTGTGCTGTAACGTGTATAACCGGCTCTACTGTGCTGTAACGTATATAAGCGGGTCTACTGTGCTGTAACGTATATAAGCGGCTCTACTGTGCTGTAACGTATATAAGCGGCTCTACTGTGCTGTAACGAGTATAACCGGCTCTACTGTGCTGTAACGTATATAAGCGGCTCTACTGTGCTGTAACGAGTATAACCGGCTCTACTGTGCTGTAACGTATATAAGCGGGTCTACTGTGCTGTAACGTGTATAAGCGGCTCTACTGTGCTGTAACATGTATAAGCGGCTCTACTGTGGTGTGGCGTAGCATGTATAAGGGGCTCTTTTGTGGCGTAGCATGTATATTGGGCTTTACTGTGCAGTGTAATGTGATTTGATACTATTCTGTGGCCATGCCCCTTCCCCATGAAGCCACATCCCTATATATTTTACTAAGGGGTGCCAAAATATATTTTCGCATACCAAAATAATCACGCTAGGGCCGGCCCTGGGGTGGCTGGCCGCCCAGCCGCCGCCATGATCCCAGTGACTGCCTAGCACCCTGCGCCCTTCCTCCCTGCCCGCCCTGCGCTGTCCTCCTGGCTCCCGCCCGCGCTCAGTCTCTCTCCAGTGACTCCATGAGTGTGCCCTGCCCTGCCATTTCCTACAGCCCAGCCGACACACGCCAAGACTGGAGCCTAAGACTAGAAGCCGCTGCCTGTGTCCAGCTGAGCCTTCCTGCCTGATTCAGGGTGAGAGTTGGTGGGGGGGATAAAATTCTGTATAAAAGAAGGGACATTACTTTATATATATATATATATATATATATATATATACACCGTGTGCTATAAAGTGAATTTCGGCTTTTACCGTGTGCTATAATGTGAATTTCGGCTCATACCGTGTGCTATAATGTGAATTTCGGCTCATACCGTGTGCTATAATGTGAATTTCGGCTCATACCTTGTGCTATATTGTAAATTTCGGCTCATACTGTGTGCTATAAAGTGAATTTCGGCTCATACCGTGTGCTATAATGTGAAAGGGGCACCAGTACTAGATAGTATAAGGGGTCCTACTATTGTGATGCATAATGTATATAAGGGTTATATGGTGTGTTAAACTACACTGAAGGGCATGCCCCCTTTTGACGGGCCACACCCGTCAACGCAGTACTAGTAGGAGGAGGCGATCCAGCCCCTCCTCTCACCTTTTCTTCTCCTCTCTGATCCTGTTGCCTGACATCACACTCCAACGGAAACCAGAAGAGGGGGACCGCTGCTGCCGGTGCTGAAAGGGGGACCCGCCACTGCCTCAGGTACCCAGTGCCTCTTGTACTGAAGGGACACACACATTCAGTAATGCTTGTACTAGGGGGTACGGTGACAGAACGAGGTACACAGTGCCACCTGTACCCCCTCTCTACCCTGGCCCTCTCTCTCAACCCTCTGTCTCACCTCTATTTTTTTCCCTCTTTCTCTCTGACTGCTAATATATGGTGCTAGGCACGCCACTCCAGTCGTGCACCCCCTTATAAAATGTGCTGCGCACGCCTATGTATGTCATTATCTCAGTGGGGGATCCAAAAATGTAGGCTGTACCAACAAACTAAGATGTGGCTATGCTATTATTCACACAGCTCTTGTGAGGTTTGCATTACATACTGTAGATGCAGGTTGCACTTTCATATAGCATTCACAATTGCATGGAATCCACTTAAACACCTCTATGTGTGTTCTATAAACCTATGTTATTCCATGAGGCTCAGGGATGCTAGGCTTTTTTGTGCTTTGTGTATTGCGTCCAATGTCCTCCTTTAGTATGTTATTGTTCTTAGCACTACATATAAAAGCTTTTTGAAATGAAGCTTCGTAGTGTAGATCATATACAATTCCGTGTTTTCCGGCATGACTGCTATCACTCAGACTCCTCCCACTTTCCCACATGTTCTTTTGTCACTGAATGATGATAATTTTAAAGTGTTTTTTGCAATCGGCTATAAAATGAATCCCTGGTCACTGGAGTTAGAAAATAAGTGGTAACTGATTGTAGTATATAAGGTCCGATTCAATTGTCTTGGGCATCTAAAAATCCCCTCGAAACGGGACTGTTTAGACGACTAAACAATTGTCACAATTCATTTGATGTTTGGGCGCCTATGCACATCGTTGCACATTGTTTACGCAGCTAAACCCGTGTAAAGTCCTGTTTTGGGCGTCCAAACTCCCGTTTGGACGCCAAAAGTGCTGATTTAGCGCACATTTCTTTTTGCACCTCAGGAGGCTGCAAGAAGAAATGTCATCCCTGCAACTACAGGGTGTCTAAACGGAGTGGTTGACACGGGGTAAAACAATGGAAACAAATGAAGAGGGACATTGTCGAAGTCGAAAATATTACACACACACTCCAGATGCAAACACCGCACAGAGTGGCCTCTGTGCGTGCACGTTTTCGCAGTGCGTACACAATCACGCAGGCTACGTACACTGGTTCACGAGCCTTGCGTATTGGCGCGTGGTATGAGTATGTACGGTAGCATACGCATTCGCACAGAAAAGCTACAAAGACATATTCAATTCATATAGTGCACAATTTACACATAGTCTCCACACACATGGCCAGCAAGTTACATTTACTCAAAGGGCAGAACAATAGAGATATCCAGCTTTACAGGATGTGAGGGGACAGAACCAGGTTAGGACTTAGTGTTTGGTATCCAGATGTGCAGTATTGTGAGATCTACATTCCAGTTGTTATGTGCAGTGTATCGCATGTTTCTGCGCATAGATATGCGCAGAATTGTAATATTCACATACTGTAAATACTGTACTCTAGATATTCGGCGGGAACCCGGTGGCGGAGACCTGGACCAAGCATCGCCCACTCATTCAAACCAACCTATGACCCCTCATGTACTGTAAATGACCTGCCCCTTGACCTATGGAAGAAGAGCTTACATTTCCCATTGTACTGAATTTGGACCCATTGTATAAAAGAAAGGCTTCCTGACCAGGCTCAGTCTTTTCTCTGAAGGTCATCTTGCTAAGACTGACTTTGGCCTGGATCCGGGAGCGCTCGCGAACAAACGTATGTACTATTGGTTGTAGCTCTTCCCTGTATTACTGTTGTATCTTTTGAGTAAATATTGTTGATGCGTTGGATCACAACATAACATTTAACTACTGGTGTCGCATTCCATTCTTGTTGGGGAAAGGGTGTATTCAGCCACACGTGTCGCTGCATTGTGCGCATAGCGTGTCGGCGTGTACACGCAACGTGCATACATATCCTAGCAGTTATTCGTTTACGTTTAGCGGCCGCAGCGGCCCGAACCACAGTGTGATTAGGTATTGCTTTTCTTTGTAAATTAATAGAACTTTACAACATGATTCAATATGTATATTATATCCTTGATAACAAGTGGTTTATACTGTAACTTAGAGAACCCTATAAATGTGTCTTAATTGGATGCTAGTTTGTTGAGTGATAAAAGAAGAGCAGTGGGTACAGACTGTAATGCCCCTTTCCCTAGAAAAGACAGCATGACTTTGTGGTTTCAAGAACCACACCTTCAAACCAAATGAGTGCCTTTCACCTGCAAATTACTTACTTGCTGTAACTACAAATCCACCTTCGGGATATCTTTACAGGAGACTGATTCACTTTATACTAGGGAGTAAAGCTGGTTACAGGAAAGTTAGCTGATAAACTGCTTAAAACGCTCCGCAATGGTTGGGATTGTGAGGTTGCATCTTATGTGCTATTTAATATTTATCTGCCTGACCTCCTGATCTCATAGAAGCCTGGACAAATTGAGCTATTCCTAGCAGAGTGTGTACAGGGCTTGCAGGGGGCTCAAAGGTTTGTAAGCTGGATACACAGTACTCGGCTGATCGGGAGTGTTTACCCAATCAGCCAAGTGATTGCAAAGGTTTGAACCCAGCTTAATCTGTGCACAACATTTTTAAGTGATCTGCAATAGTCCCAATCATTGCTAAATAGTGTTAAACTGGAAGGCACAGCAAGTAAGGGCTAGGACATGGGTTCTCCAACTCAGTCTTCAGAAACCCAAACAGTTCTTGTTTTCCAGGTCTCCTCACAGAATCACAAGTGAAATAATTGGCTCCATTTGTGGGTCTTTTACACTGTATCTGTGAGTCATGACTACAACTGTGCACCTGCTAGGTGACCTGGAAACTGTTTGTTTGAGGTCCTGATGATAGAGTTTGAGGCCAAGTGAGCTAATATAGTTACTCTCTGGGTTGATGGTTCCCAAACTTGGCCCTCAAAGCACATTAATAGTCCAGGTTTTAAGGGTATCCATGCCACCTGTGCTCAAGCATGGGTATCCTTAAAACCTAGACTGTTATGCTGGGTACACACTAGATGATTTTTTTAACAATGTGGCCGATTCCGCTGTATCGGAACAACACATTCAAATCGTCCAGTGTGTATGCACTATGCCACTGACGACGCGCATGCATTTTCAATGACATCTTCCATCAGACCTACTTGCAGGTCCCCCCCCCCCTCCCCGCCATCGCCTTGTAGTTGCCGGCATCGGGGTCTATCGCCGCCGATATCGTGCTTGGTGCATATCGTCTAATGTGTACCAAGGTTTAGGATGCCTTGGGAACCACTGCTCTGAGTAATACATAGCTGTTCTTTTAAATTATGTGTTAGCTACCTTTCAGTGCTTGGCTGATAGTTGGTGTAGCAGTGATTGTGTCTCTTGACATACCCCACAGGTGGAACTCAGAAAATTAGAATATCGTGCAAAAGTTCATTTATTTCAATAATTCAACTTAAAATGTATTATTTATTATTAGCAGTTTCTTATATAGCGTAGCATATTCCTTTGCGCTTTACAATTAGAACAACAGTTAAAGAACAAAACTGGGCAAAAACAGACAGACATAGAGGTAGGAAGGCCCTGCTCGCAAGCTTACATTCTGTAGGGAAATAGGCATTGTTACACAAGGATATATGCTACCTATTGCAACATGGTCCACCAGATTGCTAGGTTCTTAATGGATTGTATGATATGATCACCCAGAAATGTTGGAAGACAAAATATGTGAGGTTATGTGGACTGTACAAAGAGGATGTAATTGGATAGGGAAGCATTAAAGGTTATGTGGGTGGGTCTGGAATTTGATAGGCTTGTCTGAAGAGGTGAGTTTTCAGGGAACGTTTAAAGGTTTGGAGACTAGAGGTGAGTCTTGCTGTGCGTGGGAGGGCATTCCACAGAGTGGGGGAAGCCCAGATAAAGTCCTGTAATTATGAGTGGGAACAAGTAATACATGTGGATGAGAGACGCATATCTTGTGCAGAGCGGAGAGGACTGGTAGGGAGATATTTTGAGATAAATGAAGAGATGTATGATGGTGCAGTTTGGTTAATAGCCTTGTATGTAAGTAAAAGTATTTCATATTTAACATGGTTGAATACCGGTAACCAATGGAGGGACTGACAGAGCGGATCAACAGACAAAGAACGTCTTGCTAGGAAAATTAGCCCCACAGATTATAGTGGTGAGAGCCTATGTTTGGGAAAACCAATAAGGAGACTATTACAATAATCAATGCGGGAGATGATGAGTGTATGGATTAGAGTTTTTGCAGTGTCTTGTGTAAGATAAGGATGTATATACAAAGGACAGTTCAGAGTCAAGGATGACACCTAGGCAGCGAGCTTGTGGGGTAGGGTGGATAGTCGCTTTGTCAACAGTTATGGAGATATCAGGATGGTGACTACTCTTGGCTGGTGGGAAAATAATAATTCTGTTTTGGAAATGTTGAGTTTGAGGTGGCGAGATGATATCCAAGATGAAATGGCAGACAGGCATTCAGTGACACGAACCAATACAGATGGTGATAAATCTGGGAAGGATAGGTAGATTTGAGTATCATCAGCGTACAAATGATACTGAAATCTGAAGGAGTTGATTAGTTTACCAAGAGATGAGGTATAGATTGAGAAAAGCAAAGGACCTAAGACTGAGCCTTGCGGTACTCCAACTGATAGAGGTAGAGAAGAGGTAGAATCAGAGAAGTGAACACTGAAAGAGCAATTAGATAGGTAGGATGAGAACCAAGTAAGGGCTGTGTCCTGAAGACCTAAGGATTGTGGTGTTTGTATGAGAAGAGAGTGGTCAACAGTGTTAAAAGCAGCTGAGAGATCTAGAAGAATAAGAAGTATGTAATGGCCTTTTGATCTAGTAGTGACCAGATCATTCACTACTTTGGTCAGTGCACTCTCTGTGGAGTGTTGGGCACGAAAGCCTGACTGAAGTGGGTCCACTAAGTTTAAAAGATGAAACTAATATATTATATAGACTCATTACATGCAAAGTGAGATATTTCAAGCCTTTATTTGTTATAATTTTGATGGTTGTGGTTTGCAGTTTAAGAAAACCCCAAATCCAAATCTCAGAAAATTAGAATATTACAAGAAATCAATAAAAAAAAGGATATTAAATACAGAAATGTCGGCCCTCTGAAAAGTATCATCATGCATATGTACTCAGTACTTGGTTTGAGCCCCTTATGCATGAATTACTGCCTCAATGCGGCGTAGCATGGATTCTATCAGCCTGTGGCACTGCAGAGGTGTTATGGAAGACCAGGATGCTTCAATAGCAGCCTTCAGCTCTTCTGCATTGTTCGGTCTCATGTCTCATCTTTCTCTTGGCAATGCCCCATAGATTCTCTATGGAGTTCAGGTCAGGCGAGTTTGCTGGCCAATCCTGCACAGTAATCCCACGGTCATTGAACCAGGTTTTGGTACTTTTGGCAGTGTGGGCAGGTGCCAAGTCCTGCTGGAAAATGAAGTCAGCATCTCCATAAAGCTTGTCTGCTGAAGGAAGCATGAAGTGCTCTAAAATGTCCTGGTAGACGGCTGCATTGACTCTGGACTTAATAAAGCACAGTGTACCAACACCAGCAGATGACATGGCTCCCCAAATCAACACAGACTGTGGAAACTTCACACTGGATTTCAAGCATCTTTGATTGTGTGCCTCTCCATTCTTCCTCCATACACTGGGACCTTGGTTTCCAAATGAGATGCAAAATTTGCTCTCATCGGAAAAGAGTACTTTGGACCACTGACCAACAGACCAGTTTTTCCCCCCTCTTACTTCCTAGAGGATACTGGGGATCCATTTAGTACAATGGGGTATAGACGGGTCCACTAGGAGCCATGGGCACTTTAAGAATTTGATAGTGTGGGCTGGCTCCTCCCTCTATGCCCCTCCTACCAGACTCGGTTTAGAAAATGTGCCCGCTTATGGAAGCTCCGGAAGAGTTTTCTGCATTTATTTTTCTGTTTGTTATGTTCAAGCAGGACTGGATGGCACCAGCCTGCCTGCTTCATGGGACTTAGGGCGGGGAACGGCCCAACATTTAGAAGGGTTAATGGTCCCGTTCCCCGCTGACAAGACACTAGCTCCTGAGGGAACTAATCGCAAGCCCCACCACGGCGAGCGTACATTCCCGCAGCTCGCCGTCAACCCTAACAGAGCCAGAAGAGTGGTGAGTACTAAGCTGGGGTCTCGGTTAGCGGGTTGCTGGCCATTATGGCGGCATAAGGGTATGGAGCCGCACGGCTTCTAACTGGAGCAGACTGCGTCTCCAGACTCAGTACACAGGGGGTCATTCCGAGTTGTTCGCTCGTTCTTTTTTTCTCGCAACGGAGCAATTAGTCGCTAATGCGCATGCGCAATGTCCGCAGTGCGACGGCGCCAAGTAAATTTGCTATGCAGTTAGGTATTTTACTCACGGCATTAGGAGGTTTTTTCTTCGTTCTGGTGATCGTAATGTGATTGACAGGAAGTGGGTGTTTCTGGGCGGAAACTGGCCGTTTTATGGGTGTGTGCGAAAAAACGCTACCGTTTCTGGGAAAATCGCGGGAGTGGCTGGAAAAACGGAGGTGTGTCTGGGCGAACGCTGGGTGTGTTTGTGACGTCAAACCAGGGACGAAACTGACTGAACTGATCGCAGATGCCGAGTAAGTCTGGAGCTACTCAGAAACTGCTAAGAAGTGTCTATTCGCAATTCTGCTAATCTTTCGTTCGCAATTTTGATAAGCTAAGATTCACTCCCAGTAGGCGGCGGCTTAGCGTGTGGCAGCTTGCGAGCGAACAACTCGGAATGACCCCCACAGTGCAGACGCACCGCTTCTGAGGGAGCGAACTGAGTCTCAGTATACTGTACACAGTACCCACACTAGCAAACACAGACTTTAAACGGTTAGGACTCCATTTTAAGCACTAAATTACCTCAGCCAGTATAAAAAAGCGGGAAGGCCGCGCGCCTTTGAGGGGGGCGGGACTTCACTATGAGCAGATCCAGCAGCTCACCAGTGCTTTTTCCCTCTGCGGTGGACACAGACGCTGACTGACAGGGATGCACAGCTCCTCTGGAGTAACTCCAGATTACCTCATCGGTACCAGGGGGTCATAGCGGGGGAGGGGGGGGAGCGATTTATTAGTGTACTAAATCCCCAATCTAGGTACTTAGTCTGCGACCTGGCTAAGCTTGGCATTAGCGATAAGGGCGCTGTGTGCTGGCTCCATAATATCTCTGTGCCTCCCTGGACGGGCTCTTTGTGGGTTAATTGTGCTCTTAACCTTTTCCTGTGTGTGAGTGCTGTCACATTTACAATATGTCAGGCAAAGAGTGTCTTTTATGTATGGCAGAGTGTTCCTCTTCCCCAGGGGGCTCACTAGGTGTAGTGCACCTTCTCAGGCTAGCGGGTCTGAACCAGCATGGCTGGATTCTATTAAAGGAATGATTTCCAATATTTCTACTAAATTGTCAGGCAATGGGGTCAATTCAATTCGGCAACTTATGCTGCTAGTTACCCGCAATTGCCGGGAATTCTTCTCTCATCCCCGGGGGATGAGAGAAGAAACCCGACAAAAGTGCTGCCTCGCGGCCGGCGCGAGGCTGATTCTGTCGGGAATCAGCCTCGCGCCGGGGAGTTAAGTCGGAGAATGCCCGTTCTCCCGACAATTCAACCTGTTTAGTCGGCGAGAACGGGCCATCGCCGACTTAACTGGAGCTGAATTGAATAGCGGCGGGAGCTAATTCCCGGCGCTATTCATAAGTTGCCGAATTGAATCGACCCCAATGAGAAATAAACGCAATACTTAAGAGAGTCTGTGGATGAGTTTATGAACAGAGACTCAGTCCCCAAACCAGCGTCTCAGACCCCTACTATTTGTCTGCAAAAACGTACTCTGTCCCGTATCCTGCAGTCTGACTTGGATGATCAGTGGCCAGACATGAAGGAAGGGGAGGTGGACTCGGAAGGGGGGGATGCTGCTCTGTCACAGGGAATAGAGGCTCTTATAGAAGCTATCAGAGACTTCCTACAAATTCCTGATAAGGTGACAGAGGAGTGTGAGGAATCTATTTTTTTTTTCCAAACTATTTTTATTATAATCTCACATTGTACAGAGTAAGTAAACAGCATTTCGAGACGTGGAATAGAATATGTAGTTAACATTGTATAACATAATATATATTATACATAATCCTCCTAACAGGAGACAGGGAGTCACAGATTATTCAGTCTCATATAATACCAGGTAGAGATCAAAACATATTTTCAAACTTTTCCTCATATAAAAACTTTTATACCCTTCCAAGAAAGGGAACATGTGTATAACTAGTGATATCAGGGAATTTATAGTGTGTTTTAATTACCAAAGCGGAGCAAACTATAGATGAAAAGGGATGGATCAAATATCGATTCTCCACCAGCAAAGACAAATTATCCAAAAAATCCCTAAACTTATATAAAATACCTAAAACATAAGAAAATCAACTAACATGTAATGCCTACTATGGGACACGAGTCGTCGATCCATCCACAGAACAATCTTCCCAAATCGGGGGTCTATATTTCCAATCAACCCGGTATACAATTGAATATAGAAGGGAGTGGAGGAGGGGTCCAGAGAAGAAGAGAAAGGGTAAGTCAGATGTTCAAGGGGTTAGGGTGGTCTATAGCGTGGAGGAGGTACCATGAGGTAGATTGAAAGCATTTGTCAATGGCTTGTTTAGTATGTAAGGGGAGTGTCAAAATGTAAGTGTTCCAACATTGGAACAAGGCAGGGGTGAGCCTCTCCTTATGGATAGAGGTCTCCAGCCAGTCCATGGTGAATAAAAAAAATAGTCTAGAGGTCACCATCGAGATATTAGGAGGTATGTTGTGGATCCACTGTTGTAAGATTGCCTTCCTGCCAGCTGCTGATAGTATCATAAGCAGTTTTTTGTTAGACCTGGGGATGTCAGGCTGGTCAGTCAAACATCCGAACAGTGCCCAGGAGGTAGTGCAACTAAAGGATATGCCTAAGGACGTAGTTCCATAGTGATGTACCTCATGCCAAAACTGTGACACCAGAGCGCAATCCCAGAAGCAATGGAAGAGGTCGGCCCCCTCCATTGCATTTAGTGCATTTACTGTCTTCTGAGATGCCCATCAAAGATCGGCGTTTAGGTGAGATGTATGCCCTATGGAGCATTTTATAGGCCATTTCTTAGTAGGAGCTTGCAGGAATAAGCTTTAAGGTCAGTTGAAAGTGACTTAAGAGGGATTCAGGGGTGACCGTTGAGATGTGGGAGGACCATTGGGACAGCTCTGGAAGGTCCGTGTCTGGGATAAGTTCAAGACGAATACGTGTATAAATGGTTGATATAGAGTAGCAGGTTGATTGGAGTAGTGTGTCTAGAGAGTTAAGAAAGTCAATCCCTGTCAATTTAGATAGTACAGTTTTAAGATAGTGCATTGCCTGGAAATAGGCAAACTCTTGGTGAGGAGGCAGGCCGTATTTCTCTCGCGCCTCCGCGAAAGACAGCGGGGCACGAGAGGAGTTAAGCAGGCTGCGCAGGTTGCGGATACCAAGAGAATGCCAGGTAGTGAAAGGCTGTAGAGCCCCCCCCCCTCCTGAAACTCCAGGTTGCCGATAAAGGGCAGTGAAAGTGAGTATAAATATTGAAGTTTGAGAGATTTCCTCGCCATTTTCCACGCCTGTATTATGGGGAGTAGTAACAAATTAGTGGTAATATGTAAGGCCAACTTGGAGGGCTTGGCATGGAGAAGATAACTGAGGGACAAGGGAGCACACAGTTGAGAATCTAGGCTGGAATCTGTGTAATAATTATTGTTTCCAAGCCAATCCATAGCATTGCGTAAGAGGCACGCAAGATTGTATTGCTTAATATCAGGTAGGTTGATTCCCCCTCTCTAGGTACCGTCTGGGATAATTTTTTCATGCTAATCCTTGGGCGTTTACCAGCCCAGATATATTTGGAGATAGAGGTATTCAGAGAAGATAAGTCCGACTTAGATAATAATAGGGGGGTCATCTGTAAAACATGGCCAGCTTCCCAAAGCTCCTCTATCTTAAATAGGTTGCATCTCCCTAGCATATTAAGGGGGAGGGATTGCCAAAGGCCAAGTTCGGTTTTAATCTTATGTAGGACCGGAGTGATATTAAGCCTATATAGGTGGCAGGGATGAGCAGGGAGTGCAACGCCTAGATAGATAATATGTGTATTCGCCCATTTAAAGGGAAAGGTGGTCCCCCAACCCAGTCTCGCCTGTCCATATATGGCCAACGCCTCCGACTTACTATAATTAATGGAAAACCCTGCGAAAGAGGAGAAACGATCAGTCATGGCAATTAGCTGCGGGATTGTACGGTGAGGATCTGACATAAAAAGGAGGAGGTCATCTGCGAATGCCACCACCTTTAATTCCTGTGTACCCACAGCAATGCCCCTATAGTTCTTGTGTAACAGAATATGGCGTATAAGGGGTTCCAGTGCCAAATCAAAAAGGAGGGGAGATAAGGGGCATCCTTGCCTAGTGCCTCTTTCCAACGCGAAGGATGGAGATGTCACATTGTTGACTAAGACCTGCGCCACTGGGTTGGTATATAAGGTCTGTACCAAGTTGCAAAACGCTGTGCCAAACCCCTGGTGGGCGAGCACTCGAGATAGGTGAGGCCAGGCAATTTTATCAAATGCCTTCTCTGCGTCTAAATTTATAATGATGTTATTTTTGGCCTGGCTAAAGCGGGTGTAAGATATCGCAGTTAGGGCCGCCCGCACTCCCCGTGTGGATTGTCTACCCTTGACAAATCCCATCTGTGCGGGTGAGATAAGATGGGGTAAGTATGCTTGCAACCTATTAACTATGATTTTAGTCAAGATTTTAAAGTCTTGATTGAGGAGTGAAATTGGGCGGTATGACCCCACCTGGGTAGGATGTTTACCAGGTTTTGCTAGCACAATAAGCTTGGCTTCGTTAAAACGAAGGGGAGTCTCCCCTGTTGTTAGGATATGGTTATATAATCGTGTTAATATGGGGAGTATATCGGCATCTAGCACCTTATAAAATTCAGCGCTGAAACCGTCAGGGCCAGGGCTCTTTCCATTGGGGAGGGACTTAATGGTGGCCCGCACCTCCTCATCAGTTATGGGAGCATCCAACGAGTCCCTCTCTTCTAACTCCAGCTTCGGTAACTGCGCCTCATCTAGGAATAATTGACCATCAGTTGCGTTATCAATGTCGGCAGTATATAGGGACTTATAGAAACGCATAAAAGCCGAGCAGATGTCAGTGGGATCAGAAAGAACACCTCCAGAGCTGTGCAACGAGTCAACCCATGTTTTGTTTCGGGGCCCCCTAACCAAGTTGGCCAGGAGCTTACCGGACTTATTCGCCCACCTATGAAACCTGTTCCTGCCGTAGTCGTAGCTGATCTGGGCCTGTTCGGTGAGAAAGGTATCATAAATTTGTTTTGCCATGAGGTACGTCTCTTTATGAGTAGGGCTATCGCTTTGTTTGTATGTGCGATATGCAAGTGTGAGAGCCGCAGTAAGTTCCTGCAATTTTGTGTTAAATTTCTTGCGCTAAGAATTGACATAGGAAATAATCTGGCCACGAAGGACTGCCTTAGAGGCCCCCCAAAAAAGTGGAGTGTTAGATTCTTGATCCAGGTTGTCAGTAGTATAATTATGCCAGGTGTGTTTAAGATGTAATAAGAAATCCTCTGAGTGTGTGAGATATGCTGGGAATCTCCAACATTTAGATATGTTCTGGGGCAGGGATAAATGTAGGGACAAGGTAATGGGGGCGTGGTCCGAAATAATGATGTCCTTAATTGAGGTGTAGGTAACTTTAAAAAAGAGGTGTTTGGATAAAAATAGATAGTCAATGCGAGAGTGAGTAGAGTGTGGGTGTGAATAGAAAGAATAATCTCGTTGAAGGGGATTATGTATACGCCAAGGGTCTAATAGGGTAAATTGAGAACAAAGAGAGGAAAGCAGAGTAGAGGAGGGCCCGGGTCTTTTGGTACTTACCCCCGACCTATCCATGGATGGATCAACGACCGTGTTGAAATCTCCCCCTAGGATTAAGTTCTGGCTGCCCCAGGACAAAACTCTCTGAAGGATATCTGCAAAAAAGAGATTGTTAGATCCAGTAGGTGCATATAAATTCAGAAAGGTATATATCACATTGTCAATAGAGACATCTAGAAAGATAAATCTGCCCTCGGGGTCGATATATTTTTTAAGGATGGAGAATTGGAGATTCTTATGAAAGAGGATGGCAACACCTCTGGTTTTATTGGTGTAAGGAGCAGATACGCATTCCCCAATCCAAGGGGCTCTCAATGACATAGGGGAATTATGCACTCAGTGTGTTTCTTGTAGGAGCACGACTTGAGGGGATAAGCGAGAGATGAGCAACCACCTTTTTGCGTTTAATGGGGCTATTGAGACCCTCCACATTCCAAGAAACTATATTAAAATCTAAAAGTGGGGTTGTCACCGGGGTTGAGGTCTGGGAAACAGCATGGTCAGCCATGCTATCCTACCCCCGTAGATGGAGAATAGAATATCAAAATCGTATAGGTGAAACGGTGCCCCCCCCCGTCCCAGTGAGCAAGGAGGGGCCAACCTATGGAGGATCGAGACACATTATCCCAGCAGGCAGAACAAACAGACAAACAAACAGACAAAAATATCAAACTAACAGACATGAAACAATGGGAGGCAGAGCCTCCAGCATGCGCAAATAGCATGCCTAAATCATATCCCGAACACTGTGTGACCTACTGATTAAATCAGTTGTAAAGATAGGCAAACTTTAAGTAAGGGTGGACAGTCAAGTGTCAGGGTGTGCAAAATGGGTCTTTGCCACCATCGGATCATCAAAGAAGCATGGTTTTCCATTGACAAAGACCCGAAGACGGGCAGGGTATAACAGTGAGAACTTGACGTTGTCTTCAAAGAGTCGCTTGCATATCGGAGCGAACTCTCTGCGCTTGTTGGCGACATGAGTGGAGAAGTCCTGGAAAATAAGCAGCCTTTCTCCCTTATAGAGGAGATTCTCTGACTTTCGGTAGTGGTCTAAGAGCTTGGCTTTATCCGCGTAGTTTAGAATCCGTAGGATAACAGGTCTAGGGCGTCCCGCGGATTCTCTGCGTTCAGGGCCAATCCTGTGTGCCCTTTCAATGGCCAATGGTGAGCCCTGAAGGTCCATACCTAATTTGTCGGGCAGCCAGTTGGATAGAAGGTCTAGCAGCGCGTGGCCCCTCACCGACTCCGGGATGCCCACCACCCTCAGGTTGTTTCGACGGCTCCGATTCTCTAAGTCGTCGAGTTTTTCAGTGAGGCCTTTAATTTCTGTGGTCTGGGTCTTTATAGTAGACTGTGCGGCTTGTAGATCATCCTCCAATGTTGAAACCCTCTGCTCGACTTCATCTAAACGGCTACTGTGTTGAGTCAGCTGGGCTAAGGTGGAATCAATGGCTTCTTTAATGCCCGCCAGTTTTTCGTCTAGGAGAGGTCCAAGAACCGCAGCAATGTCAGTGGGTTTCATTTTAGGCTGTTTAGTAGTTGTAGCGTTAGTACGTTTTCTTTGGGATCGAGATCGGGTGGTGGAGCAATCGGAGTCAGAAGAATTTCTGTGGGACGTGTCCTCGCGTGCGCCTGAAATAGGACCAGTCGAGGACATTGGGGTGGACACCAGGAACTTTTCCATATGAGGTCGCTAGAAATAGATATTTAGAGTAGAAGCAATGTAGGGCGCAGTGAGTAGTTTAATGAGGGTCACATCAGCGTCGGGAAGGTACTGGAAAGTTACATTGCTATGAAGCTAGCAGGCATGTCAGGATGTTGCGGATCTGATTTGCCAGAAACAACGTGTTAGAGGTGTCACAGTGTGACACTCCAGAATGCCACAGCAGCGTGATGTATATGTCAAAAGGCTCGGGGTGAGGTAGCGGGAGCTTAGGCATCCACAGCGACGAGTCTGCAGCTTCCGGGCACAGCAGATGGCGGCAGGGCTATTAAAGTATCACACCTGTTTTTCAAGGCGTAATATAATGACTCCCCTCCGGCCGCCAAACAGGAGACATGAGAATAGGCAGGACTATAGGAATAGATGTGTAGTGGCTGTGAATTGTCTAATCTAGAAGTCGCCACAAGAGGGAGCTCGAGTTACAGCCATCTCCAGCCATGAAGTGAGATGAGTGCTGTGCCAGTCATAAGATGGCCGCCGCCTGTCAGTGAGACCAGGTCCCTCCGGAGGTCTCCCGGTCGTTAGTCCCCGCCAGCGAGGGGGGAGATCTTTCATGCGAGGGTGTGTGGGGCGGGGGTCGGAGGGCAGGCGCCCGGAGAAGCCGGGGATCGGCGAGGTAGAATCTAAAGTACGGGCGGCGCCAACCACAAGATGGCCGCCAGCCGCCAGTCACACGCGTCCCGGCCACCACCTCCCGCAGGCCGCCCGGTCACCGGTCTCCCGTGAGGGCCAGTGTCTGATGGGTGAATTCTCAGGTGCCAGGGAGCGCCGCTCAGGTGGGGGAGGGAGTCCGTAGAGTCGCCGCACCGGGTCCAACGGATCGACGTCTCCACTCCAAAATCGAGGCCCCGGCTTCTGGGGCGGAGGTAGGCCACAATCCGCAGGGGGCAACGCAGGGCCCCCCCGATTCCGCAGCTTCGACCTCCGGGTGCAGGGTGATGTAGCAGGGCTTAGGGGACTGTATCCTTGCAGGTGGGCCCTCAAATCCAGATCAGGGATTTATTTTAATGTATTGCTGGCCGGAGCTCTGCAGGAACCCGACCTCTCCTGATGCCAGCTAGGCCACGCTGAGGAATCTATTTTTAATGTAAAAAAGAAGTCCTCAGTCACGTTTCCTGTATCAAAGGAATTGAATACCCTGTTTGAAGAAACGTGGGTTAATCCTGATAGGAAATTTCAGATCCCTAAAAGTTTATTCTCATCCTTTCCTTTTCCTCCTGAGGATAGGAAAAAATGGGAAAATCCACCGATAGTGGATGCATCAGTATCCAGGCTGTCACGGAAAATAGTGTTGCCTGTCCCTGGTACCGCCTCCATGAAAGACACAGCGGATCATAGAATTGAGTCCACACTCAAATCCTTGTATACGGCTGCTGGGGTGGCCCTGAGACCCACTATAGCTTGTGCGTGGATTACTAAAGCCATTGCTAAATGGTCAGGTAACCTAATTGAGGGGTTGGATTTCTTATCTAGGGGGTTGATTGTTTTACTCCTGCAACATATAAAGGACCTGCAACATATACAGGACTCTGCGAACTTTATGGTGGAAGCCATAAAAGAAGTAGATTTGCTTAATGCACTCACCACTGCTGTGGCAGTGTCAGCATGCAGGGGCTTATGGCTACGCCAGAAGACTGCGGACACGGACTCCAGGAAAGGCGTGGAAGGCCTACCCTTCACAGGAGAGGCCTTATTTGGAGATGAACTAGACAAATGGATCTCCAAAGCTACTGCGTGTAAGTCCACGTATCTTCCTTCTGCAGCTCCCATAGCCAGGAAGGCCTACTCAGGACCTAATCTGCAGTCCTTTCGGACTGCCAAGTTTAAAGGCAAAGCCAGAGGTTCTTCTACAGCCACCAGAGGCGCTAGAGGTAAACCACGCAATCCAGCAGCTGCTGGTTCTCTGGGACAGAGCTCTAGCTCTGCTTCCTCAAAGCCTTCTGCATGACGGTGGACCGCGATGCCTGGAAGACTGGCAGGTGGGAGCCCGACTAAAGTTTTTCAGTCACATCTGGATAACATCATGCCAGGATCCCTGGGTCATAGATCTTATTTCCCAGGGCTACAGACTGGAGTTTCAGGAGCTCCCACCCCACAGATTCTTCAAATCAGGCTTACCAGTTTCACAAGTGGCAAGTATAACCTTACAGGATGCCATTCAAAAACTGGTACAGACTAAGGTCATTGTTCCAGTTCCACCTCATCTCCAAAACAAGGGATATTATTCCAACTTGTTTGTAGTACGAAACCGGACGGTTCAGTAAGGCCGATTTTAAATCTTAAATCATTGAACTAGTACTTACGAGTGTTCAAGATGGAGTCTCTGAGAGCAGTGATCTCAGGTCTGGAGGAGGGGGAATTCTTAGTGTCTCTGGATATCAAGGATGCGTACCTTCACATTCCGATCTGGCCACCTCACCATGCTTATCTACGGTTTGCACTGCAGAACTGTACTATCAGTTCCAGGCCCTGCCATTTGGTCTCTCCACGGCACCGAGGGTGTTCACCAAGGTGATGGCAGTGATGATGTTTCTCCTTCGCAAGCAGGGAGTGAACATAATTCCGTACCTGGACGATCTTCTGATAAAGGCACCGTCCAGGGAAAGGTTGTTGGACAGCATTGGCCTCACAACTAAACTACTCCTGGATCACGGGTAAATTCTAAATATTACGAAATCTCACTTAGAGCCAACACGGAGGCTCCCATTTCTGGGAATGATACTGGACACAGAGTCGCAGAAAGTTTTTCTTCCATTGGAAAAGGCATTGGTAATCCAGTCGATGGTTCGGGATGTCCTGAAGCCAACCCGGATATCGGTGCATCAGTGCATTCGCCTACTGGGGAAAATGGTGGCCTCTTACGAGGCTCTTCAGTACGGCAGGTTTCATGCAAGAACCTTCCAGCTCGATCTGTTGGACAAATGGTCCGGATCGCATCTTCACATGCACCAGAGGATCCGTCTCTCACCAAAGGCCAGGATCTCCCTTCTGTGGTGGCTACAGACTTCTCACCTAATCGAGGGCAGATGGTTCGGGATTCAGAATTGGATTCTGTTAACCACAGATGCAAGCCTCAGAGGTTGGGATGCAGACACCCAGGGGGTGCAGTTTCAAGGAAGATGGTCAAGTCAGGAAGTCGTCCTTCCTATCAACATTCTGGAACTCAGGGCTATATACAAACATGCTTCTGCAGGCCTCATATCTTCTTCAAGATCAAGCCCTTCAGGTTCAGTCGGACAATGTGACGTACATAAACCGACAGGGTGGAACGAAAAGCAGAGCAGCAATGTCAGAGGTATCAAGAATCCTCCTCTGGGTAGAGAAACACACTGTGGCGTTGTCGGCGGTCTTCATCCCGGGAGTAGACAACTGGGAAGCAGACTTCCTCAGCAGACACGACCTGCACCCGGGGGAGTGGTGCCTTCACCCGGAGGTGTTCATGTGCTTGACACGTCGATGGGGATGTCCACGAATCGACATGATGGCCTCTCGTCTCAACAAGAAGCTCGAGCGGTATTGTTCCAGGTCGAGAGACCCACAGGCAGTGGCGGTGGACGCTCTGACAACTCCATGGGTCTATCAGATGGTGTACGTGTTTCCTCCACTTCCGCTCATCCCAAGAATTCTGAAAAGAATAAAAAGGTTCAAGCAATTCTTATGGCTCCGGACTGGCCGAGAAGGGCATGGTACACGGACCTTCTGGAAATGCTCCTCGAAGATCCGTGGCCTCTACCTCTTCGCGAGGATTTTCTGCAACAGGGCCCGTTCGTCTATCAAGACTTAACATGGCTACGTTTGATGGCATGGAAGTTGAACAGCTGATTCTAGCCAGGAGAGGCATCCCTGACAAGGTCATCCCGACTGTGATCCAAGCCAGGAAGGGGGTTACGAAAAAAATTGTATCTAGCGCCCTGCTTGTGTGGATAAATTGTGTGGCAGCAAAATTGTAATGGAGGTTAAACCCAAAACCTCTAGGAATATACAACGTAAAGATATACAATTGCGCCTGAACAAGTAATGGTGTTAATTGTGTAGTAATAATAAATAAACAATATGTAAATGAAGACAGATACAGGTATAACAGATGTGCCTGAAGGGCGATAAATGGATAATACACTCTCTAGGTATGTGATGTTACAAAGACAGTAATCACTGATGGGCTGTGGGAATATATATGATGCTGGAAATGATAATATACGGACTGCGGTCATCTGAAAATAAAACGTGTTTTTTATTCAATAACAGTGCGAAAAAAGCACCTGCTGCATGCATAGGGGGGTTGAATATAAGAAAAAAGGGGGGGAGGAGGGGGGTAAAGAGACGGATAGGATTTATGCAGTGTTTCAAAAAGGGGGACAATAACAGTAATGTTACTGTATATGTGTGATAAGGATGGGGCACACTGCAATAGTCTGCTTGTAGTCCACTCAGATCGGTGGCGTCCCACCTCTGTAGTGGCTGATGTCCTGATAGCTGTTTGAATGTCCAGAGCCGATATGTGTGTAAATATAAATGTCCTTTGGTGGTTAAGGGATCCAGAAATGAGTGTGGGGTACCCCTGGTGGACCGCTGGCAATGTGGGATCTGGCTGGGGCTGGCACTCTGGTAATTAGGACTGCTTTTTTTGCAGTCGGGTGTGAATGTGGGCCTACGTTTGGGCTCCATAAAAGTCCAGATTTCGGCCTTGTCCATTTTCTTTCACAAACAATTGCTTCTCTCCCTGAGGTCCAGACGTTCTTGAAAGGGGTTCTGCACATCCAACCTCCCTTTGTGCCTCCCACAGCTCCTTGGGATCTCAATTTGGTGCTGCAGTTCCTCCAATCGGACTGGTTTGAACCGTTGCAGGAGGTAGACGTAAAATATCTTACGTGGAAAACTGTCACGCTGTTGGCCTTGGCTTCAGGAAGACGTGTGTCGGAGCTGGGGGCGTTGTCTTACAAGAGCCCCTACTTAATTTTCCATGAGGACAGAGCTGAACTCAGGACTCGTCAGCAATTTCTTCCTAAGGTGATGTCTGCGTTTCACATCAATCAACCTATTGTGGTTCTGGTGGTTACCGACACCTCTGTTACTTCAAAGTCTTTGGATGTTGTGAGGCTTTGAAGGTGTATGTGAAAAGAACAGCTCGTCACAGGAAATTGGACGCGCTGTTTGTTCATTACGATCCCAATAGATTGGGTGTCCTGCTTCAAAGCAGTCTATTGCACGCTGGATTAGGCTCACTATCCAGCATGCTTATTCCACGGCAGGATTGCCAATTCCTAAATGTACAGGCCCACTCGACTAGGTCGGTGGGTTCTTCTTGGGCGGCTGCCTGGGGTGTCTCGGCCTTACAGCTCTGCCGAGCAGCTACTTGGTAAGGTTCGAAAACATTTGCAAAGTTCTACAAGTTAGATACTTTGGCCTCTGAGGACCTTCAGTTTGGTCAATCAGTTCTGCAGTAACCTCAGCACTCTCCCACCTGGTTTGGGAGCTTTGGTACTTCCCCATGGTACTAAATGGAACCCCAGTATCCTCTAGGACGTAAGAGAAAATAAGATTTTAATTACCTACCGGTAAATCCTTTTCTCGTAGTCCGTAGAGTACTTCATTTTTCCTGTACTGTTACTTAGTTAAGTATTCTGGTTTGTTCAGCCATTGCTGTTCCTGTTTCAAGTTAGGTTAGCATCGCTTTCCTCTTGTTTGTGTGTGCTGTTTCGGAATCTCACCACTAACCTTTTATCCTTCTCTCAAAGTATTTCCGTCTCCTCGGGCACAGTTTCCTAGACTGAGTCTGGTAGGAGGGGCATAAAGGGAGGAGCCAGCCCACACTATCAAACTCTTAAAGTGCCCATGGCTCCTAGTGGACCCGTCTATACCCCATGGTACTAAATGGATCCCAAGTATCCTGTACGGACTACGAGAAAAGGATTTACCGGTAGGTAATTAAAATCCTATTTTCTTTAGCCCAGGTAAGACGCTTCTGACGTTGTTTGTTGTTCAGGAGCGGC
This sequence comes from Pseudophryne corroboree, assembly GCF_028390025.1. Classification (NCBI taxonomy): domain Eukaryota; kingdom Metazoa; phylum Chordata; class Amphibia; order Anura; family Myobatrachidae; genus Pseudophryne; species Pseudophryne corroboree. The sequence continues at coordinate 268,726,033 of NC_086449.1, read as the reverse complement.
TTGACAAGCGGAATACGACATTTGAAGCCCATGTCCAGGATCCATCTGTGTGTGGTGGCTCTTGATGCACTAATTTCAGCATCAGTCCACTCCTTGTGAAGCTCCCACACACTTTTGAATGGCCTTTTCCTGACAATCCTCTCCAGGCTGCGGTCATCCCTGCTGCTTGTGCACCTTTTTCTTCCACACGTTTCCCTTCTACTTAACTTTCTATTAATGTACTTTGATACAGCACTTTGAGAACATCCAACTTCTTTTGCAATTTCCTTTTGAGGCTTTTCCTTCTTGTGGAGGGTTTCAATTCTGGTTTTCTGCACAACTGCCAGGTCAGTAGTCCTCCCCATGACTGTGAATTGTACTGAACCAGACTGAGAGATCATTTAAAGGCTCAGGAACCCTTTGCAGGTGGTTTGGATTAATTAGCTGATTACTGTGTGACACTTTGGCCCTCATTCTGAGTTGATCGCTCGCTAGCTGCTTTTAGCAGCAATGCAAACGCTAAGCCGACGCCCTCTGGGAGTGTATCTTAGCTTAGCAGAAGTGCGACTGAAAGGTTCGTAGAACTGCTCCAAAATATTTTCATGCAGTTTCTGAGTAGCTGCAGACCTACTCCTACCTTGCGATCACTTCAGGCTATTTATTTCCTGTTTTGACGTCACATACACGCCCTGCGTTCGGCCAGCCACTCCCCCGTTTCCTCAGGAACACCTGCGTTTGTATCTGTCACGCCTGCGTTTTTCAGCACACTCCCTGAAAACGGCCAGTTACCTCCCAGAAACGCCCCATTCCTGTCAATCACTCACCGATCAGCAGTGTGACTGAAATGCGCCGCTAGACCTTGTGTAAAACTACATTGTTTGTTGTGAAAGTACGCCGCGCATGCGCACTGCGGCCCATACGCATGCGCAGAAATGGCGATTTTTAGCCTGATCGCTGCGCTGCGAACAACGGCAGCTAGAGATCAACTCGGAATGACGCCCCTTTGAGCCTACAGTATTGAACCTTTTCACAATATTCTAATTTTCAGAGATTTTGGATTTGGGGTTTTCTTAACTTGTAAGCCACAATCATCAAAATTATAACAAATAAAGGCTTGAAATATCTTACTTTGCATGTAATGAGTCTATATAATATATTAGTTTCACCTTTTAAGTTGGATTACTGAAATAAATGAACTTTTGCATGATATTCTAATTTTCTTAGTTTCACCTGTATGTGCATGCTTGAGAATATGCTGAGCATAAAAGTTCCAATAAAAATTGTCATCACCACTATATGTAGGCTTATCATACAAACCCTTTAAACTGAGACACATGAATTACACACGTTCTGTGGCTGGCTGACTTCAAGCCTGCATTTCACCTCGTTTTAATCAGCCACGGAACATGTGTGATCAAGGGCCCTCATTCCGAGTTGTTCGCTCGGTATTTTTCATCGCATCGCAATGAAAATCCGCTTAGTACGCATGCGCAATGTTCGCACTGCGACTGCGCCAAGTAACTTTGCTATGTAGAAAGTAATTTTACTCACGGCTTTTTCATCGCTCCGGCGATCGTAATGTGATTGACAGGAAATGGGTGTTACTGGGCGGAAACACGGCGTTTCAGGGGCGTGTGGCTGAAAACGCTACCGTTTCCGGAAAAAACGCAGGAGTGGCCGGAGAAACGGTGGGAGTGCCTGGGCGAACGCTGGGTGTGTTTGTGACGTCAACCAGGAACGACAAGCACTGAACTGTTCGCACAGGCAGAGTAAGTCTGAAGCTACTCCAAAACTGCTACGAGGTTTGTGATCGCAATTTTGCGATTACTTCGGTCGCACTTTTAAGAAGCTAAGATACACTCCCAGTAGGCGGCGGCTTAGCGTGTGTAACTCTGCTAAATTCGCATTGCGACCGATCAACTCGGAATGAGGGCCAATGTGTCTCAGTTTAAAAAGATGGTATGGTTAACTCTGAAGCTGCAAGTTTGTTTTACCTAATATTTAAGATTCCTCCGCAAGCATGCAGTATACAATATGAAAAGTATAAATAATTGATTTCAAGTTTATTATTATTTATTTATTTATTTATTAAGAGTTTCTTATATAGCACAGCAAATTCCGTTGCGTTTTACAATTCGAAACAACAACGATAAAAGAAACTGGGTAATAACAAACAGTTGCAGAGGTAGCAAGGCCGTGGTCACAAGCTTACAATCTATAGGGAAATAGACATTAATACACAAGTATACGTGCTTTCTTTTGCATATTTGTTCACCAAATTGCAAAGGTTCTTGGTGGTCTGCATGATATGGCCACACAGCAATGATGAACCGGGGTCAAGAGGAAGGAAAGTGAAGGAAGAGAAAATATGTGAGGCTATTTGTGGACTGTACAGTGGGGATATAATTGGATAGGAAAGCTTATGAAGATTATGTGAGCTGTTCTGGAATTTGATAAGCTTACCTGAAGAGGTGAGTTTTCAGGGAACGCTTGAAGGTTTAGAAACTAGAGGAGAGACTAAAGGTGAATACACACAGCACAATTTCTCTTACGTCCTAGAGGATGCTGGGGACTCCGTAAGGACCATGGGGGTATAGACGGGCTCCGCAGGAGACATGGGCACTATAAAGAACTTTTAGTATGGGTGTGCACTGGCTCCTCCCTCTATGCCCCTCCTCCAGACCTAAGTTAGATCCTGTGCCCAGAGGAGACTGGGTGCATTGCAGGGGAGCTCTCCTGAGTTTCTCTGTAAAAGAATTTTGTTAGGTTTTTTATTTTCAGGGAGCACTGCTGGCAACAGGCTTCCTGCATCGTGGGACTGAGGAGAGAGAAGCAGACCTACTTAAGTGATAGGCTCTGCTTCTTAGGCTACTGGACACCATTAGCTCCAGAGGGAGTCGGAACGCAGGACTCACCCCGCCGTTCGTCCCAGAGCTGCGCCGCCGTCCTCCTCGCAGAGCCGGAAGGTAGAAGCCGGGTGAGTATAAGAAGAAAAGAAGACTTCAAGGCGGCAGAAGACTTCAGATCTTCACTGAGGTAAGCCGCTGCGCGCCATTGCTCCCACACACTACACACACGGAACAGGCACTGATGGGCGCAGGGGGGGAGCCCTGGGCAGCAATAAACCTCTGGACTGGCAATAACGGTACATTAGGCTGCGGAGGCAGTAAATGCAGAGATTCCCTGCCATTTTTTGTATATTGAAGCGGGACCGAAGCCCGCCGCTGGAGGGGGCGGAGCTTGATCCCTCAGCACCAACAGCGCCATTTTCTCCACATAACGCACAGAAGCTGGCTCCCCGGACTCTCCCCTGCTGAACTCGGTGACAGAGGGCTGAAAAGAGGGGGGGTGGGCATTTTTAAGGCGCAGTGAGTGTATACACATTGATTATATATATATATATATATATAAAAAGCGCTATCTGGGTTTTATTCCAGTGTCAGTTGGCGCTGGGTGTGTGCTGGCATACTCTCTCTCTGTCTCTCCAAAGGGCCTTGTTGGGGAATTGTCCCCTTATAGATAGATCCCTGTGTGTGGGGGGTGTCTGTACGTGCGTGTCGGCATGTCTGAAGCGGAGGGCTCGTCCAAGGAGGAGGTGGAGCAGATGAGTGGTGTGTCTCTGTCGGCAACGCCGACTCATGATTGGATGGACATGTGGCATATGTTAAATGCAAGTGTGGCCTCATTACATAAGAGACTGGACAAAGCAGAGTCCAGGGAGAAAGCAGGGAGTCAATCCACGGATTGGACTGGGTCACAGGGCCCCTCTGGGTCTCAAAAACGTCCCCTATCCCAAATAGTAGACACTGGTACCGACACGGATACTGACTCCAGTATCGACTACGATGATGCAAAATTACACCCAAGGGTGGCAAAAAGTATTCAGTGTATGATTATTGCAATAAAAGATATTTTGCATATCACTGATGAACCCTCTGTCCCTGACATGAGGGTGTGCATGTATAAGGAAAAGAAACCTGAGGTAACCTTTCCCCCATCCCACGAGCAGATGAGTGGTGTGTCTCTGTCGGCAACGCCGACTCATGATTGGATGGACATGTGGCATATGTTAAATGCAAGTGTGGCCTCATTACATAAGAGACTGGACAAAGCAGAGTCCAGGGAGAAAGCAGGGAGTCAATCCACGGATTGGACTGGGTCACAGGGCCCCTCTGGGTCTCAAAAACGTCCCCTATCCCAAATAGTAGACACTGGTACCGACACGGATACTGACTCCAGTATCGACTACGATGATGCAAAATTACACCCAAGGGTGGCAAAAAGTATTCAGTGTATGATTATTGCAATAAAAGATATTTTGCATATCACTGATGAACCCTCTGTCCCTGACATGAGGGTGTGCATGTATAAGGAAAAGAAACCTGAGGTAACCTTTCCCCCATCCCACGAGCTTAACGAGTTATTTGAAAAAGCTTGGGAAACTCCAGATAAAAAACTTCAGATACCCAAAAGGGTTCTTATGGCGTTATCCTTTCCCTGCACAGGACAGGGTACGTTGGGAATCCTCTCCCAGGGTGGACAAGGCTTTAACACGCCTGTCGAAGAAGGTGGCGCTACCATCTCCGGACACGGCAGCCCTTATGCGCATACAGGTGCTTTGCTCAGACCGGCATTAGCATCGGCATGGTTATGTAGCGCAGTTGCAGCATGGACAGATACCTTGTTAGCTGACCTTGATACCCTAGACAGGGATACCATTTTGTTAACCTTAGCCCACATTAGAGACGCAGTCTTATATATGAGGGACGCTCAAAGAGACGTTGGGCTGCTGGGTTCCAGAGCCAATGCCATGGCTATTTCTGCGAGACGAGCTCTATGGACCCGCCAATGGATGGGTGATGCAGACTCAAAGAAGCATATGGAGGTTTTACCTTACAAGGGTGAAGTGTTGTTTGGGGAGGGGCTCGCGGACCTGGTTTCCACAGCTACCGCGGGTAAATCTACCTTTTTACCTTTTGTTCCCCAACAGCAAAAGAAAACTCCTCAGTATCAGATGCAGTCCTTTCGGTCGCTTAAGTCCAGAAGAGGTCAGGGCTCCTCCTTCCTTGCCAAAGGTAAGGGTAAAGGAAAGAGAACACCTGCTTCGGCTAGTTCCCAAGAGCAGAAGTCCTCCCCGGCTTCTACAAAATCCACCGCATGATGCTGGGGCTCCCCTAAGGGAGTCCGCACCAGTGGGGGCACGCCTTCGACTTTTCAGCCAGATCTGGGTTCTTTCAGACATGGATCCATGGGCGATGGAAATTGTTTCCCAAGGCTACAAGCTGGAATTCGGAGAGGTGCCCCCTCGCCGATTTTTCAAGTCGGCCTTGCCAGCTTCACCCTCGGAGAGGGAAGTAGTGTTAGCTGCAATTCAAAAGCTGTGTCAACAGCAAGTGGTTGTCAAGGTTCCCCTGGTCCAACAGGGAAAAGGGTATTATTCAACCCTGTTTGTGGTCCCGAAGCCGGATGGTTCGGTCAGACCCATTTTAAATCTCAAATTCCTAAACCTGTACTTGAAAAAGTTCAAATTCAAGATGGAATCGCTCCGAGCTGTAATATCCAGCCTGGAAGGGAGGGATTTTATGGTGTCACTAGACATAAAGGATGCATACCTTCATGTCCCCATATATCCCCCTCATCAGGAGTACCTGAGATTCGCTGTACAGGACTGTCATTACCAGTTTCAGACGTTGCCGTTTGGGCTTTCCACTGCCCCAAGGATTTTCACCAAGGTAATGGCGGAGATGATGGTGCTCCTGCGCAGGCAGGGAGTCACAGTTTTCCCATACTTGGACAATCTCCTGATAAAGGCGAGATTGAGAGATCAATTGCTGAAGAGCGTGTCGCTCTCCCTGAGAGTGCTGCAACAGCACGGTTGGATTCTCAATCTGCCAAAGTCACAATTGGTTCCAACGACTCTGCTATAATTCCTAGGCATGATTCTGGACACGGAACAAAAGAGGGTTTTTCTCCCATTGCAAAATGTCCAGGATCTTCAGGACATGCTCAGAGACCTGCTAAAACCAAAAAGAGTGTCTGTTCATCAATGCACTCGAGTTCTGGGAAAAATGGTGGCAGCCTACGAGGCCATCCCCTTCGGAAGGTTTCATGCGAGGACTTTTCAGTGGGACCTTCTGGACAAGTGGTCCGGGTCCCATCTACAAATACATCAGAAAATAACCCTGTCCCCTAGGGTGTCTCTCCTGTGGTGGCTGCAGAGTGCTCACCTTCTAGAGGGTCGCAGGTTCGGCATTCAAGACTGGGTTCTGGTGACCACGGACGCGAGCCTCCTAGGATGGGGAGCAGTCACTCAAGGAAGAAATTTTCAGGGACTATGGTCAAGCCAGGAGGCTTGTCTACACCTCAACATACTGGAATTGAGGACCATATACAACGGCCTACGGCAAGCGGAGAATCTTCTTCGCGACCTACCGGTTCTGATTCAATCAGACAACGTCACAGCCGTGGCTCATGTAAACCGCCAAGGCGGGACAAGGAGCAGAGTGGTGATGGCGGAAGCCACCAGGATTCTTCGCTGGGCGGAAAATCACGTAAGCGCTCTGTCAACTGTCTTCATTCCAGGAGTGGACAACTGGGAAGCAGACTTCCTCAGCAGACACCATCTCCATCCGGGAGAGTGGGGACTTCATCAAGAAGTTTTCGCAGAGATAACAAGTCTTTGGGAAATTCCTCAAATAGACATGATGGCGTCACGCCTCAACAAGAAGCTTCGGAGGTATTGTGCCAGGTCACGGGACCCTCAGGCAGTAGCAGTAGACGCCCTGGTGACACCATGGGTGTTTCAGTCGGTCTAGGTGTTTCCTCCTCTTCCTCTCATCTCAAAAATATTGAGAATCATAAGACAAAAAAGAGTGGAGACAATACTCATTGTTCCAGATTGGCCTCGAAGGGCCTGGTACTCAGATCTTCTGGAAATGCTCACAGAAGATCCGTGGCCTCTTCCTCTCAGGGAGGACCTGTTACAGCAGGGGCCCTGTGTGTTCCAAGACTTACCGCGGTTACGTTTGATGGCATGGTGGTTGAACGCCGAATCCTAGCTGGGAAGGGTATTCCGGAGGAAGTCATCCCTACTCTGATAAAGGCTAGGAAGGAGGTGACGGCAAGGCATTATCACCGTATCTGGAGGAAGTATGTATCTTGGTGTGAAGCCAAGAATGCTCCTACGGAAGATTTCCATCTGGGCCGGTTTCTCCACTTTCTACAGACAGGAGTGGATATGGGCCTGAAGTTAGGCTCCATTAAGGTACAGATTTCGGCCCTATCTATATTCTTTCAGAAGGAATTGGCTTCTCTCCCAGAAGTTCAGACGTTTGTGAAGGGAGTGCTGCACATCCAGCCCCCCTTTGTGCCCCCAGTGGCACCATGGGACCTTAACGTGGTATTAAGTTTCCTGAAATCTGGTTTGAGCCTCTTCAAACGGTTGAATTAAAATTTCTCACGTGGAAGGTAGTCATGTTATTGGCCTTGGCATCTGCAAGGCGGGTGTCCGAATTGGCGGCCTTGTCCCACAAGAGCCCCTATTTAATTTTCCATGTGGATAGAGCGGAGTTGAGGACTCATCCTCAATTTTTGCCTAAGGTGGTTTCTTCATTTCATATGAACCAAGCTATTGTGGTGCCTGTGGCTACGGGGGACTGGGAGGACTCCAAGTCCCTGGATGTAGTCAGGGCCTTAAAGATTTATGTAGCCAGGACCAGGGCCGTCTTAACAGCAGTGTGGGCCCCTGGGCACAACAATGCACTGGGGCCCCTACCTATCCTCCAGCGGTAGGGGTTGGGGGTGCTATCAGCGGCAGCTTTGATGTCCCGTGGGCGGCAGGGGGTGTTCTATCTGTCGCTCAGCATGTACTGTAGGACCTGGAGCAGTGATTTCTGTTAATTAATCCTTTACTGCACAGATGGGTCAGAAGTGAGAACACTAAACTGTAGAAGGTGGCATTGGGCTGAATGAAAGGGCCCTGGTACATAACTTCCTGGCTGGTAGGGGTTTTTAATGTGCAGGGGAGGGGTGGATAGTGGAGTTGGCTTAATATTCATCATTTTCTGGTGGGAGGGCAGATTGCTTTACTGCAGATATCTCCAGTTCCTGCAAATAGATTTCCTAGCTTTAATGGGATAATAATAAACTAGAGAGTCCCACCTTTCAGGAGGTTCTGAGGACTTGGGGATCAGAGTTCAGGAGCCGGAGCAATCCACCAACAAAAATATAAAACTGTATACCAGGCGTGTGGAGCTGGAGCAGGGACCAGCTGCTGGAAGGCTGATATCTCTGGTTCTGGGCATAGCAGAGACAAGCTGCCAGTGTTCACCAAAAGGGGAGAGTCCCAGCTTTTGGAGTATACCATCAGAAAAACTGTAAGTCAAATAGAATCTGAGATATCTGGCTGGGTAGAGCAATTAACAGGCTTGGATGGAGACCACTGCTTTGAAGTCGGATATCTCTGGTTCCCCTGGCCCGATTTTCAAAAATCTGGTACCCCTGGAAAGAGGGGACCCTCAGCTATCAGCCTAGGGCCCTTATACTCCTGGGGCCCTTGGGCAAGAGCCCATTGAGCCCATACGGAAAGACGGCCCTGGCCAGGACGGCTCGGGTTAGGAAAACAGAGGCTCTGTTTGTCCTGTATGCAGCCAACAAGGTTGGCGCTCCTGCTTCTAAGCAGACTATTGCTCGCTGGATCTGTAACACGATTCAGCGTGCTCATTCTACGGCTGGATTGCCGTTACCAAATTCAGTAAAGGCCCATTCCACGAGGAAGGTGGGCTCTTCTTGGGCGGCTGCCCGAGGCGTCTCGGAATTACAGCTTTGCCGAGCAGCTACTTGGTCGGGTTCAAACACTTTTGCAAAATTCTACAAGTTTGATACCCTGGCTGATGAGGACCTTGCATTTGCTCAGTCGCTGCTGCAGAGTCATCCGCACTCTCCCGCCCGGTTGGGAGCTTTGGTATAAACCCCATGGTCCTTACGGAGTCCCCAGCATCCTCTAGGACGTAAGAGAAAATAAGATTTTAAACCTACCGGTAAATCTTTTTCTCCTAGTCCGTAGAGGATGCTGGGCGCCCGTCCCAGTGCGGACTACATCTGCAAGACTTGTATATAGTTGTTGCTTTCATAAGGGTTATGTTACAGTTAGAATCGGTCTTTGACTGATACTGTTTTTTTTGTTCATACGGATAACTGGTTGCGTATATTCCAGGTTATATGGTATGATTGGTGTGGGCTGGTATGAATCTTGCCCTTAGATTAACAAAATCCTTTCCTCATATTGTCCATCTCCTCTGGGCAATGTTCTCTAACTGAGGTCTGGTGGAGGGGCATAGAGGGAGGAACCAGTGCACACCCATACTAAAAGTTCTTTATAGTGCCCATGTCTCCTGCGGAGCCCGTCTATACCCCCATGGTCCTTACGGAGTCCCCAGCATCCTCTACGGACTAGGAGAAAAAGATTTACCGGTAGGTTTAAAATCTTATTTTTCTTTGCGATATGAACTATATAGTCCACATCGCAGGAAAATATAGTGCAGATCGAACCGTGTGTATAGAGCTTGCGATGCTGATGCGCGGTCCCGCGGGGTCGGCATCGCATGAAAAAATAGACTGTGCAGGCAGCCCAACATTGACTATATCGGTGGAGCTGGGCTCCAGCCACATCGCATAGTCAGTGTCTGCATTTCCTGCATCGCACCAATGGGGTCATTCCGAGTTGATCGCACGCTGCAACTTTTTGCAGCCTGTGTGATCAACTAGACGCGGCCTATGGGGGAGTGTATTTTTGCATAGCATGGCTGCGATCGCTTGTGCAGCCCTGCTATGCAAAAAAAGTTTTTGTGTATAACAAGACCAGGGTAAGAGTTACATACCCTGTGTGATGAATCCAGTGTTGCAGGTCCCGGGATTTACGTCAGACATCCGCCCTCCAAACGCCTGGACACGCCTGCGTTCACCGCACCACTCCCAGAAAACTGTCAGTTGACACCCACAAACGCCCTCTTCCTGTCAATCTCCTTGCGATTGGCTGTGCGAAATCCATCGCTCAGCAATGATTTGCTTTATAGCCGTACGACGCGCCTGCGCATTGCCATGCGAAAAACGTCAGCGAACGATCAACTCGGAATGACCCTCCATGTGTATGCACCTTTATTGTTATTATGTAGTTGATTTAAAGCTGGTCCTACATGTTAGTGTCAGGGGAAAACTGGTCTTGCGGAAAGCAGTTGGCTCTGGATCAATCTGTTATTTAAAAAAACTTGTCCAAATAATTTTTAACCAGTGACCCCATTTGGCTGTAAATGGGGTTAGCTGCCAGACAAATTACATGGGATTCCAATTGGACTGACCCACAAACCATAGCTGTCTAATTTATCCTTTAATTATTCTGTAATGGGATCAAACCATATCACCATGTCTGCGGCATCTTAATACTCCGGATCTAAAATGCCCTAATCAAAACCTCCCAACATGACCCATTCCAGGAAGGGCAACTAGTTGCCAATGTGCCGGGCAGAGGTTTAAAGGGCAAGAGCTGTGGCACTTGTGGCTTATGGTACCCAGGGCTACAGTACACCCAGTCTCCTGCCTTTGCAGCATCCTGCCCCCCTCTCGTCTTTCCAGCCACTTACCCCCCCTGTCTTTTTCCAGCCTTTTGCCTCCCTGTCTTTCCAGCTTCCTGCCCCTCCTGTCTTTCCAGTCTCCAGCCCCCCTGTCTTTCCAGCCTCCTGCCCCCGTCTTTCCAGCCTCCTGCCACCTCCTGTCTTTCCAGCCTCCTGCCCCCCCCCCCCCCCATCTTTCCAACCTCCTGCCCCGTCTTCCCTGTCTTTCCAGCCTCCTGCTCCCCCCTCCCATCCCCGTCTTACCTTCCTCTTGTATTATGTCCTGCATTGGTTGGGAAATGTTAAGGAGATACTCAGTGGAGCTGGTGTAGAGTTCCCCCTCACTGTCGTAGAACATGATGGAGAAGTCCTTTTAGTTGTCTACCACATGCCTTATGATTAGCTCACGCACCTCCATAACCATTAGCTAGGTGTCATACATGAGATTGAAGGTCCAGAACAGGCAGGCTTCCTCTCCTGTAATGGGGACAATGGTGTGAGGCTCCATCTCCCCTTTAACATTCAAAAACTCAATTGCCAGGTTTGAGAAAATGAAAAATTCAAATACAAATCAAGAGAAGTATCCAAAAAGAAAAAAAGTAGTCAAAGTGCTAAGCCAAGTACACAGTGGAGCGATATCATCCTGATAAGTAGTTCCAGTTCATATGGAAACAACATATCGGCCAGATCATTCAATGTGTATGGCCAATCTGCACACTATTGCAGTTAATCTGCACACTATCGCAGTTGAATACGATAATGTCTGGTTGACCGCACTGCATGGCCAACCGGACGATATCGTAAGCAGCGCCATGCAGTGTTATGAACGTAATGAGGGATAATTCCATCCTTCATTACTTCGTTCTGATATGTATCGCGGTAACGATATGTTGGCCTGTCAGGCGCCATATCACCTGGGTACACATTGCTTCAGTGTGTACCCAGCTTTAAGTTGTGGAGACTCAAGATGTGGAGCTACAGCACAATCCAATATTGAAATAGGGGAGCCACATCGACTACCACCACAAATGCTGCCAAACATCACTAGCAGGTGATGAGTTAATCAGTCAGGACATTGCACAGGGAGAGGAAACATTTTACCTTTTTTCACCCCCTTAAGAGCCGAATTTCGCAAAAATCCCTGCTTAGTGGGTGCTTACATCATGGACGGAATATAGGGGGTTATTCAGAGTTGTTAGCAGTTCGGCACGACCATGTTGCTCTGCAGGTGGAGCAGATGTAACATGTGCAGGGAGATTTAGATATTGTTTCTGTGCAGGGTAAACACTGCCTGCTTCATTTCTACACTGCAATTTAGATTTCAGTTTGAACACACCCCACCCAAATCTAATGGTGTGTACATACGGTGAGATTTTTTTCTTACGGTTTTGACTATATAGTCAAAATCATGAGAAAAGTTGGTGCAGATCGCAAGGTGAAAGTCGCCTTGCGATGCTGATGCGTGGTCGGCATCGCAAGCCTATAGAACTGTGCAGGCAAGTCAATTTTGACTATCTCGTAGAAAAGATTGACACTTAGCCAAAATCGCACACGACTTAGTCCTTGTCGCATAGTGAGAATCGGGGTTAGCCCGAATTTCACCATGTGTACACACCTTAACTCTCTCTGTACATGTTATATCTAAAAAATACAAACACACAACAGTTAATCAAGCACTTGACCTACAGGTATAACAGTTCCTGTTCAGCCAGTAATACAGGGGTTACTCAACCCTGGAAGTTTGTTTAGGAAAAAAGAAGAAAAGAATATTACAGTGCACAGGACTTGAAGACAATTTTTATACAATTTAAAACGTATATAAAATATATATCACAAAATATATATCTCAAACAATCAGTACACAACCACTGTCCAGTTCTGAACTTATATAATAAAACAATTTAATGTAGCTGGCTGTTTAATCTAATAGTATATGTACACTTTGCTGATAATAAGAGTCTTCCCAGCTTACGTTCATTAGGTCGACCCACTATTGGTCAACATGCACTAGGTCGACTGGTCGTTAGGTCATCATGAACAAGGTCAACATGGAAAAAGGTTGACATGAGTTTTTTTTTATTTTTTTGGTGTCGTTTTCTTCGTAAAGTTCTTCGCTTCACTCGCCATGCTTCGGGCAAGGTGGCTCGCTGCACTCGACTCTGGTTACTATTCCCAATTATAGTCCACGTGGATCGTAAAGTATGAAAAAGTAAAGAAAAAGTGAAAACCGCTTGTCACCATGAGTTTGAAAAAAAAAAAAATAAATTTTTAAAACTTTTTCATACTTTACGATCCACATGGACTACAATTGGGAACGGTAACCTGTGCCGAGTGCAGTGGCAGCAGAGCGAAGCACCTTGCCTGAAGCATGGTGAGTGAAAGTGAGCCATGTGAGATGACACAGTGCACTAATTAGGGTTCCCCGTCACTTTATGAAGAAAACCACACCAAAAAAAGTAAAAAAACTCATGTCGACCTTGTACATGTCGATCTAATGACCATGTCGACCTAGTCACCCTGTCGACCTAGTGCATGTCGACCTAATAACTGTCGACCTAATGACCCATACCCGTCTTCCCAGCTTAGTGTTTTGTAACCAGTTCATAAGAGAACAATGGGGCAGATGTATTAACCTGGAGAAGGCATAAGGAAGTGATAAACCAGTGATAAGTGCAAGGTGATAAACACACCAGCCAATCAGCTCCAATATGTAAATTAACAGTTAGGATCTGATTGGCTGGTACATCTGCCCCAATGTGTCCAATTTGTAACAATTTGTCTGGCCGCTTAGAGAATTATGTTGTTAATATGAAGAAATATTGCAGCGCTCAGGAATTAATAACCAATTTATTAAAATACAATATTTGTAAAATACATAAAAATCACTTCAACCGGCCGGCTTTTAGATTATACATTAAAATGTTTCCTCTTTGTAGCCCAATAGCTTGTGGTTTATCACTCAGTATTGACACACTTTAGCACATCAGACGGAAACTTTGTTTCAAGTGAATTTAAATCAACTGCTGTGGACAGAGCCGGCCCTAGGTATAGGCAAACTAGGCAAATGCCTAGGGCATTTGGTATGCCTAGGGGCATCAGCAGCTTCTGCTGATTAAAATGACATGCGGCATGCCTGTATTCTGTGTGTAGCATTTCATATGCAGATACAGCCACAGTCTCACACAGGTTATAGGCATGCTGCATATCATTTTAATCAGCAGAAGCTGCTTGTGCATCCTAGCCACATAGCAATGCAAATAAGATGCATTTTCATTAAAAAAAGGCGCCCGACATTAGCATTGAGGCAAGATTTATGAGGACACATCTGTATCCAAGCAGAGGCAGAGGTCACAGTGTTAGCAGCTGTGTGAGTGCTGTGTGTGTGAGTGGGTTGGTTGTGCAGTAGTGTTCGGCATATGTGTGAGGGGCATTATGTGTGTCATGTGTAAAAATGCATTAATAATGTACAGCAAATGTGTAATGGGCACTATATGTGTCATTACTTGTATAAGGGCATTAATAATGTGCTGCATATGTGTAAGGTACATTGGGGCAGATGTATTAACCTGGAGAAGGCATAAGGAAGTGATAAACCAGTGATATGTGCAAGGTGATAAAGGCACCAGCCAATCAGATCCTAACTGTTAATTTACATAATGGAGCTGATTGGTTGGTGCCTTTATTACCTTGCACATATCACTGGTTTATCACTTCCTTATGCCTTCTCCAGGTTAATACATCTGCCCCATTGTGTGTGTCATTATGTGTATAAGGGCATTAATAATGTGCGGCATATGTGTAAGGGACATTATGTGTATAAGGGCATTAATAAGGGTTGGCATAATATATAAGGCGCATTATGTTTATAAGGACATTAATAATGTGTGTCATATGTGCAAGGGGCATAACTGTGTGGTATTATATGTATAAATGCATTACTAATGTGTGAAATTATGTGTATAAGGTGCTCTACTGTGTGGCGTAATGTATAGAAAGGGCACTACTATGTGATGTAATGTAAATAAAGAGCAATATGGTGTGGTGTAATGTGAATAAGGGGCACTACTGTGAGGAATAATGTATATAAGGTAAAGTGGTACTACTGTGTGATGTAATGTGAATAAGGAACACTATCGCATGATAAAATGTGAATAATGTTGCACTACTGTGTGGCGTAATTTGAATTGGGGGCACTATTGTGTGGCCATGCCCCTTGCCAGCAAAAACACACCCCTTTTTGGGCTGTGTGCCGAATGTGCACACTTTTACTACTTAGAATATAGTGGGTAGGAAAACTTAAAATAAGGACTGCTTTGGGTGAGGGGTGATGGTGCAGGGAAAGGGGTGCACTGTCGGAGGCGGAACTAGTGGTGGTGCTATGGGGCACCAGCCAAAATCTCGCCTAGGGCATCATATTGGTTAGGGCCGGCTCTGGCTGTGGATAGTAGTAACCAATGCTGCAGCAGAATCAAGTTAACTCACAGACTCCTCTGTGATCAGTGTCCAAATAGGAGTCCAGTGGCAGGATTAAAATAAACGGTTAATTTATGTCTGGCCAGACAATTATTAGCCTTGGTCTCACCAATCTTCTGATGAAGCTGCTGACACCGTAAGGAGCCGGGGAAACGCGTTAAGACGACTTTTTATCCAAACACCATTTGTGCCGGAGCTCTCATTCACAGCAGTCTACAGCACCACTGATCTCTGTACATTAGTCTCTCAGTGATGTCTGCGTCCAAAAGTTTACAGCACCAGCAGCCGGGGAGACAGAACATTGGTGAGACCAATGAGATGGAGATTATATATTCTAAAAGCCGGCCGGTGGATGTGATTTTTATGTATTTTACAAATACTGTATTTTAATAAATGGTTATTAATTCCTGAGCGCTGCAGTATTTCTTTTTTGGGTTCTAGTACATTTCATAGGGTTGAGCAACCCCTATATTGCTAGTAGCACAGGAATTAAGTTAGTTGAGCCCGTGGTCACACCCCCTTTGTGTGTTATCTCTTGTTAATATGAAGACAGAATTGGCATCATCACTTTGTTACTGTAAAAATATATAGTCTCCAGTGAATTCAGCATATAGCAGGTAGTCCGCTCAATTAGTATACTATTATTAGATCTGGCCAGATGATTAAAAATGTGTACATGTAGTCTCACGACTTTTTTTTCCTGCTGTGAATGATCCTCCTGGCCGCTGTCACATTAGCCTTGTATTGCAGTCATCTCTGGAGGACCTTTCATTGAAGCCTTTACAGCAATCATACACAGCACAGTGCTCAGTAAAGCCACACACAGCACTGGTCAGAACTCTGGTGCTTCTCACAATAGTGCCTTCATCAGTTTCCAGCCTTTAATCTGGCTCTGCATATGTGCAGAGCTACACTTCAGACAAGTGTGTCCGAAGGTATAGTAAACGGCTGTTGGACGTTGCTTTAATTAGAGCAGAACCCATCTGAATAAATATAGTTTTAAAACAAACAAATACATATGTGGAGGTAAGCTGGGTGTACATTTCTCAAAATAATGTGTATATTCACCCGTATGCATTTTGCGATGTAACTGCCTCTATGTGTGCCTCTGGTTTGGTACTAGTCATCATCACCAGTGCACACTTGCACCAGATGCAGCAATGTGTGGTGAGATCAATGGCTGGGGAGGCACTGGCTTGTATCAGAACCAGATGTACACACGTATATGAACCTGGGTATTATACAGAGGTGAAGCATACACTGTACTCTGTGACACTATAGATAGACAGATAGATAGATACTGTGTGTGTGTGTGTGTGTGTGTGTGTGTGTGTGTGTGTGTGTGTGTGTGTGTGTGTGTGTGTGTGTGTGTGTATATATGTGTATGTATGTGTGTGTGTATGTATATTTCTCTATCGTCCTAGTGGATGCTGGGGTTCCTGAAAGGACCATGGGGAATAGCGGCTCCGCAGGAGACAGGGCACAAAAAGTAAAGCTTTTTCCGATCAGGTGGTGTGCACTGGCTCCTCCCCCTATGACCCTCCTCCAGACTCCAGTTAGATTTTTGTGCCCGGCCGAGAAGGGTGCAATCTAGGTGGCTCTCCTAAAGAGCTGCTTAGAAAAAGTTTAGCTAGGTTTTTTATTTTACAGTGATTCCTGCTGGCAACAGGATCACTGCAGCGAGGGACTGAGGGGAGAAGGAGTCAACTCACCTGCGTGCAGGATGGATTGGTTTCTTGGCTACTGGACATCAAGCTCCAGAGGGACGATCACAGGTACAGCCTGGATGGTCACCGGAGCCACGCCGCCGGCCCCCTTACAGATGCTGAAGACAGAAGAGGTCCAGAATCGGCGGCTGAAGACTCCTGCAGTCTTCAAAAGGTAGCGCACAGCACTGCAGCTGTGCGCCATTTTCCTCTCAGCACACTTCACACGGCAGTCACTGAGGGTGCAGGGCGCTGGGAGGGGGGCGCCCTGGGAGGCAAAATGATTACCTATAAAGGCTAAAAATACCTCACATATAGCCCTAGAGGCTATATGGAGATATTTAACCCCTGCCTAATTTTTCT
Organism: Pseudophryne corroboree; assembly: GCF_028390025.1. Classification (NCBI taxonomy): domain Eukaryota; kingdom Metazoa; phylum Chordata; class Amphibia; order Anura; family Myobatrachidae; genus Pseudophryne; species Pseudophryne corroboree. The sequence continues at coordinate 268,708,905 of NC_086449.1, read as the reverse complement.
AAATAGCGGGAGACGAGCCCGCCAGAAAAGGGGCGGGGCCTATCTCCTCAGCACACGGCGCCATTTCCTCTCACAGCTCCGCTGGTCAGGACGGCTCCCAAGTCTCTCCCCTGCACTGCACTACAGAAACAGGGTAAAACAGAGAGGGGGGGGCACATTTATGGCGATATTTTGATATAACAAAGCAGCTATAAGGGAGCACTTATTATAAGGCTATCCCTGATATATATATAGCGCTTTTGGTGTGTGCTGGCAAACTCTCCCTCTGTCTCCCCAAAGGGCTAGTGGGTCCTGTCTTCGTTAGGAGCATTCCCTGTGTGTCTGCTGTGTGTCGGTACGTGTGTGTCGACATGTATGAGGACGATATTGGTGTGGAGGCGGAGCAATTGCCAAATATGAGGATGTCACCCCCTAGGGAGTCGACACCGGAATGGATGCCTTTATTTATGGAACTACGGGATAGTGTCAACACGCTAAAGCAGTCGTTTGACGACATGAGGCGGCCGGACAATAAATTAGTGCCTGTCCAGGCGACTCAAACACCGTCAGGGGCTGTGAAACGCCCTTTGCCTCAGTCGGTCGACACAGACCCAGACACAGGCGATGACTCCAGTGGTGACGGTGACGAATCAACCGTATTTTCCAGTAGGGCCACACGTTATATGATTTTGGCAATGAAGGAGGCGTTACATTTAGCTGATACTACAGGTACCACTAAACAGGGTATTATGTGGGGTATGAAAAAACTACCTATAGTTTTTCCTGAATCAGAAGAATTAAATGACGTGTGTAATGAAGCGTGGGTTGCCCCTGATAAAAAGCTGATAATTTCAAAGAAATTATTGGCATTATACCCTTTCCCGCCAGAGGTTAGGGAGCGCTGGGAAACACCTCCTAGGGTGGACAAGGCGCTAACACGCTTATCTAAACAAGTGGCGTTACCCTCTCCCGAGACAGCCGCACTTAAAGATCCATCAGATAGGAGGATGGAAAATATCCAAAAAAGTATATACACACATGCAGGTGTTATACTACGACCAGCTGTAGCGACTGCCTGGATGGGCAGTGCTGGGGTAGTTTGGTCAGAGTCCCTGATTGAAAATATTGATACCCTGGACAGGGACAATATTTTACTGTCGTTAGAACAAATAAAGGATGCATTTCTTTATATGCGTGATGCACAGAGGGATATCTGCACACTGGCATCACGGGTAAGTGCTATGTCCATTTCGGCCAGAAGAGCTTTATGGACGCGACAGTGGACAGGCGATGCGGATTCAAAACGGCATATGGAAGTTTTGCCGTATAAAGGGGAGGAGTTATTTGGAGTCGGTCTATCAGATTTGGTGGCCACGGCTACAGCCGGGAAATCCACCTTTCTACCTCAAGTCACTCCCCCACAGAAAAAGGCACCGACTTTTCAACCGCAGCCCTTTCGTTCCTTTAAAAATAAGAGAGCAAAGGGCTATTCATATCTGCCACGAGGCAAAGGTCGAGGGAAGAGACAGCAACACGCAGCTCCTTCCCAGGAACAGAAGCCCTCCCCGGCTTCTACAAAAGCCTCAGCATGACGCTGGGGCTTCTCAAGCGGACTCGGGGACGGTGGGCGGTCGTCTCAAAAATTACAGCGCGCAGTGGGCTCACTCGCAGGTAGATCCCTGGATCCTGCAGATAATATCTCAAGGGTACAGGTTGGAATTAGAGACGGATCCACCTCGCCGTTTCCTGAAGTCTGCTTTACCAACGTCCCCCTCCGAAAGGGAGACGGTTTTGGAAGCCATTCACAAGCTGTACTCTCAGCAGGTGATAGTCAAGGTACCTCTTCTACAACAAGGGAAGGGGTATTATTCCACTCTTTTTGTGGTACCGAAGCCGGATGGCTCGGTAAGGCCTATTCTAAATCTGAAGTCCTTGAACCTGTACATAAAGAAGTTCAAGTTCAAAATGGAGTCACTCAGAGCAGTGATAGCGAACCTGGAAGAGGGGGACTTTATGGTATCCTTGGACATCAAGGATGCGTATCTCCACGTTCCAATTTACCCCTCACACCAGGGGTACCTCAGGTTCGTTGTACAAAACTGTCACTATCAGTTTCAGACGCTGCCGTTCGGATTGTCCACGGCACCTCGGATCTTTACAAAGGTAATGGCCGAGATGATGATTCTTCTTCGAAGAAAAGGCGTATTAATTATCCCATACTTGGACGATCTCCTAATAAGGGCGAGGTCCAGAGAACAGCTAGAGATGGGATTAGCACTGTCTCAAGAAGTGCTAAAACAGCACGGGTGGATTCTGAATATTCCAAAATCCCAGTTAATGCCGACAACTCGTCTGCTGTTCCTAGGGATGATTCTGGACACGGTTCAGAAAAAGGTTTTTCTCCCGGAGGAAAAAGCCAAGGAGTTATCCGAACTTGTCAGGAACCTCCTAAAACCAGGAAAGGTGTCTGTACATCAATGCACAAGAGTCCTGGGAAAAATGGTGGCTTCTTACGAAGCAATTCCATTCGGCAGATTCCATGCAAGAATTTTCCAAAGGGATCTGTTGGACAAATGGTCAGGGTCGCATCTTCAGATGCACCTACGGATAACCCTGTCTCCAAGGACAAGGGTGTCTCTTCTGTGGTGGTTGCAGAGTCCTCATCTATTGGAGGGCCGCAGATTCGGCATACAGGATTGGATCCTGGTGACCACGGACGCCAGCCTGAGAGGCTGGGGAGCAGTCACACAAGGAAGAAACTTCCAGGGAGTATGGACGAGCCTGGAAACGTCTCTTCACATAAACATTCTGGAACTAAGAGCAATATACAATGCTCTAAGCCAGGCAGAACCTCTGCTTCAGGGAAAACCGGTGTTGATCCAGTCGGACAACATCACGGCAGTCGCCCATGTGAACAGACAGGGCGGCACAAGAAGCAGGAGTGCAATGGCAGAAGCTGCAAGGATTCTTCGCTGGGCAGAGAATCATGTGATAGCACTGTCAGCAGTGTTCATCCCGGGAGTGGACAACTGGGAAGCAGACTTCCTCAGCAGACACGATCTTCACCCGGGAGAGTGGGGACTTCATCCAGAAGTCTTCCACATGCTGGTAACCCGTTGGGAAAGACCAATGGTGGACATGATGGCGTCTCGCCTCAACAAAAAACTGGACAGGTATTGCGCCAGGTCAAGAGATCCGCAGGCAATAGCTGTGGACGCGCTGGTAACGCCTTGGGTGTACCAGTCGGTGTATGTGTTTCCTCCTCTGCCTCTCATACCAAAAGTATTGAGAATTATACGGCAAAGAGGCGTAAGAACGATACTAGTGGTTCCGGATTGGCCAAGAAGGACTTGGTACCCGGAACTTCAAGAGATGATCACGGAAGATCCGTGGCCTCTACCTCTAAGGAGGGACTTGCTTCAGCAGGGTCCCTGTCTGTTTCAAGACTTACCGCGGCTGCGTTTGACGGCATGGCGGTTGAACGCCGGATCCTAATGGAAAAAGGCATGCCGGAAGAAGTCATTCCTACTTTGATTAAAGCAAGGAAAGAAGTAACCGTGCAACATTATCACCGAATTTGGCGAAAATATGTTGCGTGGTGCGAAGATCGGAGTGCTCCGACGGAGGAATTTCAACTGGGTCGATTCCTACATTTCCTGCAATCAGGATTGTCTATGGGTCTCAAATTGGGATCTATTAAGGTTCAAATTTCGGCCCTGTCGATTTTCTTTCAAAAAGAATTGGCTTCAGTCCCTGAAGTCCAGACCTTTGTTAAGGGAGTGCTGCATATACAGCCCCCTGTGGTGCCTCCAGTGGCACCGTGGGATCTCAATGTAGTTTTGGATTTTCTAAAATCTCATTGGTTTGAACCACTAAATAAGGTGGATTTGAAATATCTCACTTGGAAAGTGACCATGCTTCTAGCCCTGGCTTCTGCCAGGAGAGTGTCAGAATTGGCAGCTTTATCTTACAAAAGCCCATATCTGATTTTCCATTCGGACAGGGCAGAACTGCGGACTCGTCCGCATTTTCTCCCTAAGGTGGTGTCAGCATTTCATCTGAACCAGCCTATTGTAGTGCCTGCGGCTACAAGTGACTTGGAGGACTCCAAGTTACTGGACGTTGTCAGAGCATTAAGAATATATATTGCAAGAACAGCTGGAGTCAGAAAATCTGACTCGTTGTTTATATTGTATGCACCCAACAAGATGGGTGCTCCTGCGTCTAAGCAGACGATTGCTCGTTGGATCTGTAGCACAATCCAACTGGCACATTCTGTGGCAGGCCTGCCACAGCCTAAATCTGTAAAGGCCCACTCCACAAGGAAGGTGGGCTCATCTTGGGCGGCTGCCCGAGGGGTCTCGGCATTACAACTTTGCCGAGCAGCTACGTGGTCAGGGGAGAACACGTTTGTAAAATTTTACAAATTTGATACTCTGGCTAAGGAGGACCTGGAGTTCTCTCATTCGGTGCTGCAGAGTCATCCGCACTCTCCCGCCCGTTTGGGAGCTTTGGTATAATCCCCATGGTCCTTTCAGGAACCCCAGCATCCACTAGGACGATAGAGAAAATAAGATTTTACTTACCGATAAATCTATTTCTCGGAGTCCGTAGTGGATGCTGGGCGCCCATCCCAAGTGCGGATTATCTGCATAAATTGTACATAGTTATTGTTAACTTATTCGGGTTATTGTTGTTGGAAGCCATCTTTCAGAGGCTCCGCTGTTATCATACTGTTAACTGGGTTTAGATCACAAGTTGTACGGTGTGATTGGTGTGGCTGGTATGAGTCTTACCCGGGATTCAAAATCCTCCCTTATTGTGTACGCTCGTCCGGGCACAGTACCTAACTGGAGTCTGGAGGAGGGTCATAGGGGGAGGAGCCAGTGCACACCACCTGATCGGAAAAAGCTTTACTTTTTGTGCCCTGTCTCCTGCGGAGCCGCTATTCCCCATGGTCCTTTCAGGAACCCCAGCATCCACTACGGACTCCGAGAAATAGATTTATCGGTAAGTAAAATCTTATTATGTGTATATATATATATATATATATATATATATATATATATACACATATATATACACACACATGACATAAATTCTAAGGTCAGAGTTTTTAAACCCACTATACTGCACTAACCCTTTTGTCCTGTAGGTTCTTACTCAAACATTGAAATTTCACGGTTGCCCTAGAGGGCAAATTTCTATTTTTAAGAATGCCAACACCTGGGCTTACTTAAACACTCTGCTAACAAACAGAAACAGGTCAATACAACAAAATATCTTATGCTTGAAGGCATCAGCCCACACCAATTGTTACTGTAGTTTTTTAAACCCAATATATAGTGTATACAGTAGCTATGCACAAGAATCTTGAGTATATTAAAAGTCCTTGCATATACAGAAACTCATTTAGCCCCTTGTGTGCTAAAAGCCAGAAACATCAATCTAAGCTCTGTATTGGAGATAGTGTTTATTACTTCTGAAATCAGGTTGCACTATAGTCCATCACTTATGCACATTATACAGTAGGCTCCAGTGACCATACTAAATTGCAGATACCCTTCTATTTGAACATAAATCAAATGCTCTTTGCATCATTTAGTAGAAGAGATGGCCTAGTCCAGTGTGTTCCCAAACTCGGTGCCACATTGCCTTGGGGCACTTGCAGGGGGGCCCTGGGTTGGTGGTCCATACCGATTAAAAAAATGTATGGTCAATGTAAAACCAGTACTAGTGGATTTCAGTCATAAAATATGTGGACAAGCAGAAGCAAATCTTGTCCCTCACCACATATCTGAACTTAAGGATGACATATAAGCGCAACTTATTTAAATTATCATTTTTTTCTGAATTTCTCCATGACAAACGATTGGTCTAGAGATGCTGTGAAAAAAAATTCTGATAATCTAGGGTTTTGTTGTTGTTATTAAAAAAAAAAAAAAAGTTGGGGAGCTACTGGCATAGTCTGATTTGATGAACATGTCTCTGGGGGCATTTTTTTTATATCAACACTGACAGTATGCTGCAATAAAAGGAAACATTCACTTGTTCATCACAGGGGAAAACCCCCCCACTTGTCCAGCCCCAGCAGCCACTCACCAGCACGCTCCCCTGCATTTTAGCCATCTTGGTTATCATCTTCTTCATGTTGGCTTCTCCTGGTTCTGTGCTGAGTAAATTCCTGCATGGGTCACTTGACAGTGCATCAAGTTATGCCCCCTCAGTGAGGCAGATCTGATAACTGCCTCCACTTGTGTTTTTTTTTTTTTTTTTTGCAGCGTTATTGGTCACAGTGCGGCACCGCTTCAGGCGATTTCTGACTATCAAAGAGGGCACAACGCAGTCACTTTTTAAAAAAAACGTAAAGCGGCTAAACCCGACTAAACTAATAGGCGTGATCTGGAAAACTGCCGAACGGATCACTTTTCACACATTTCAGCTCACCACCCATGGCGGAGCTATATTTGAATATCTCCGTTGGGCGCCAACTAGTGGCTGCTGGCGTCAAAAACATTTGAATCTTGCCCTTTCTGTTCTAGTCCATGATACAGATTCTCTGATCTCCCAACTTCTACAGAATGAACTGTAAACATAAGAGGATGATTTACAACCTGGGAGAACATTGTAGACAACTGTGATAAAGAAATGTAACACATTTTTTTAATGTCTTATTTTTTGCAGGTATTAAATTCTTTTACTCCTGTAATTGCAGATAAATTGAGATGGCGTTTTTTGGACTGATGCCATATAGGGCCCATGTCTATCAGTGTGCCCATATACTCAGGGCAGGAGTGCTCAGGGGTTCCTGCCGCAACCTACATGTGACAAGCAGGTATGCTGCCAAAGAGTATTATGACGTGGTTGTTGTTGGAGGTGGAGCCGGTGGGATCACCATGAGTGCGCGTATGAGGAGAAAAGTTGGAGCTGGAAACGTTGCCGTCATAGAGCCAAGTGAGGTACAATAAATCACTGCTTCTACTATTGTGCTCTTTTTATTTGGCATATTTGGCCTTTTTATTTTCAATTTTAATAAATCAACTTTTTTTCCGTTTGGAGTGAATCACAATAAGCTATTGTAGTGCTGTACTTGTGGCAGCTGGTTACAGATAACAAAAATGTCTACAGCGCTCTGATAACACAGGCCTAGAAAAATAAACTTTTATTCTTTCATGAGAACCAAATAAACTGACTCTAAATTTATTTTTCGTGTTGAATTCAAGTATGCATTCAGATTTTTTTCCATCAGGCAGATTTTTTTTGTGACCTGCATTTGAAGTTTTATTAAATTAGTACTTATGTAAATCTAAATGAAAAATATACACATCATACTGGCTAACCTAAAAAGTTGTAGATGATGATTTCCAGACATATTAAGCCTTCGGGATGTCTCTCTTCATGGTCTAGCAATAGTCAGCCAGCATGCTGGAACTCCTTTTGCCTTGGAACTTCTTTTTCATTGTAGAAATCTACTGATGGAAACGCCACGCTCATCACTGAAAGCCCCAAGATTTTCTAGGACGAAGTCTAGGTGGGAGTACAAGAAGTGAAGTTTTAAAGACATGTTGCATCCCATAGCTTTGTAACCCTAACCCTATATCACAATGGTTATCTGCTTTATGAAAACAAGAACAGATTTTTTTGAATGACAACCAGGCTGCTTTTTCCAGTGGATTTAACAGTGCCTGAACATTTTCATCATCCATTTAGATTTTCAAATGCACAAATGCAGCAGAATTTTTATCAATTGCTTTTAGAAATTCTTTCCTCAGTCCTAGTTTAATATGCAGTGGAGGTGAATACACACTTTTTCAGGATCCACTAAATGCCCAGGAATAAGAGAGTCACGTTTCGGCTATTGTAACTGTCACTAATACCCCTTTCACACCGCAGCTTGTACCCGGTAATTTGCCGTTTTTACTGGCTTCCTAAACGGTTCGAGCTGCGATGTGAAAGGGTCACCTTCAATTTACCGTTTACACAATACCGGTATTTTGAAACGGTAAAAAAGCAGGGTCCTACCCGTTTCAGACCCGTTTAATTGTGCAGTGTGAAAGGGTCTGAAACGGTATTTGCAAGCCCCAGAAGGTGATAGGCTGTCTCCATGCGTGATCTCACCAGGCAGAAGCAGGAAATAAACATTTCAAATGACAACCACTGTTTTGTATGGGTGAAACGGGTTCAGTGTGAAAGGTACCAAAACGGTAATGAAATGGTAATATACTGGTTACAACATGCGATGTGAAGGGGGTTTAACTGCTCAGACCCGTTTTAAGAACTGTTTAAAGAACCGTTTCAAAAGCAGGTTTTGCGATGTGAAAGCAGCATAACACACTATGCGTCATGCAAAACTGTAATCACATATTTGAATTCAGAATTTTAAACTGCACTAAAGTCACTATTCGGTTTTCTTGTGGAAAAAAATATGTTGACCAGTGTAATGATGGCACCCTAACTACAATTGATATTTTAATTTAAGATTTCTTTATTTCTGGTTTTATTTTAAAAATGTATACTTTAAATATTATTGTTATCCTTTATTTATATGGCGCCACAAGGTTTCCGAAGCACTTAACAAAGCATCTAAACTTGAGCAGAACAAGAAAACGGGGTCAGATTTATTAAGCCTAGTGAAGTGATAAAGTGGACGGAAATAAAGCCTGTGACATGGTAGTTAGGAGCTGATTGGCTGGTACTTTATCTCCGTCCACTTTATCACTTCACCAGGTTTAATCAATCTGCCACACAGTGACTTACAGTGCAAGACAATGCTGGACAAATACATGGTGTATGAACTGCATCAGTGGTCATAACACTCAAATAAGCAGCAGGGGGGGAAGAAACCAAGGGTTAGGCATCATTGTAGGAGTATGCAGTAGATGATACTCTAGTAGAAGAAAGGGAAGGCAAAGGCAAAGCACATGAATGAAGAGGTCTCTGCTTGTGAGAGTTTACACTGTAAAGGGGAGGGGCAGACTGTGGCACAGATGTGGTAGACATTGAGCATGGAACAGAGGGTTAGGAGGAGAGATGTCTCGGTATGATGAAGAAGTGGATCTTGAAAGCCTGTTTGAAGTTTTGTCCAGAGGTAGGGAGCAGCACGGGCAAATTCTTGTAGAAGGGAGTTGGAGGAAGTAGTCAGTTGGCAGGAGAGGCGGCAATCATTTGTAGAACGAAAGGGGCAGACTGGAGTGTGCAGGGAGATGAGGTCAGAGATGTAAATGGGTGAGGAAGTGAGTGTGAGAAGTGTAAATTGGATTCTGAAGCGGAAGGAGAGCCAGTGTAGGGCTTGTGGGAGATGGAAGGCAGATGCAGTACGTGTGTAGAGAAAGATGAGCAAGCAGCAGCATGGAGAACAGATTGGAGTAGAGAAAGGTGGTAGTCAAGGAGGCAAGTAGTTTAATCTGGAGATGACCATGACCAGTGCGTGGATCAGGATCTTAGTAGCATCCAGGGTGAGTAAGGGTCTGATCCTGGAGATATTTTTGAGATGGGAATGGCAGGGCTGCGATAGGTACTGAATGCGTGGTTTAAAGGAGAGGGAGAAGTCAAGGATAACACCAAGATTGAGGAGATAGTTGTGCTGTGAATATAAAATGAAAATTAAATGAAAAGGGAAGATGACCAGCTCAGTCTGAGACATGTTAAGTTTCAGAAAGCCCTGAGACATCTAGGAGAGAGACATTTGGAGTCTCAATTGTAAAATTTCAATTAATTTGTAAAAAAATATTTTATCAACTCATGGCATTGATCACAATCTTTGTTTCGGTTGACATGCGGTTGGCATTCCTGATATTCTGCTGCCTGTAATACCCCTCAATAGACATCTTAAAAACTGCTTATAACGCAGTCTTATGACATTTTATCTGATCAGATGAGATAAAAAAAAAAAAAATGTGTGCTGCCTGTGATGGCCACATAGTTTTCTTAAAATGACAGCTACATTTTGTGTATGTGAGCAATTCCTGACTAAAAGTTATTAGCTTTATATTTTAACTCCTTTCTTATTCCATGCCTAGACACACTACTACCAGCCAATTTGGACTCTTGTTGGTGGCGGTGCCAAGAAACTGGCAAGCTCTGCTCGCCCTACTTCGAGCCTGATCCCATCCGGTGTCAAATGGATCAAAGCGGAAGTGAAAGGCTTTGATCCTGACAAAAACTGTGTCCGCATAGATGACGATAAAGAGGTACATATTTTTGAGTATAGAATTCACATTTGTAGACATTAAAGAGTAGTAACAAAAATTTTGTCAACCCCATGATAAAACGTCACTTTTAGAGAATAGGTGTTTTCTGATGGGCGTTTATATGCTTCACAAAAATGAAAGAAGCTTTCCTGTCTGAGACATTAGAAATGGACAACAGTAAGGTTTATGTTTCAAGGCAACGATTCTCAAACTGTGCGCCACAAGTTGGTCCCTGGTGCGGTGAAAAAAAAGTCTGGGGTTGCAGAACACACTCTTGCCAATCAGCAAGGGAAGGACAGTGTGCTATCCTGGTTTCCCCTCACCTCTACTGGGTATTGCGCAAGCTTGTCAGAATTAGCTGTAGAGGCTGTATTGGGCTGCCGTGATAGCAGGTGAGTGTGTTCCCATTTGAAGCACTCTCTGTTATTGCACTCCAGACTGGCAGTATCAGGAGAAGAAAACACCTCCACCTGAGATTGCTTGTCCATCATATGATTAGCGGGGACCACTTCCAATGGGAAGTCACCGTTACTGCTAGGCAGTCCCTGCGGGAGGCAGATTTTCCTGGGGGACTGCAGCCTCTAGGTAAAATCCAGAGATATGTATGACTGCATGTGCAGTGAGAAAATGTGGAGCTTAACGTTAACAATGACTGCATGCTATGCTATCTGGGTAAAAAGAACACAACATTTTTTTGAAGCCCTGTGGCCTAGCTCACTGTGTTCTCCATATAGATAATGAGTTGGAGGAGTCCTCCCTGAGAGCAGTGTCTTGCTATTAGTGTACTACGTGTATGATGTTCCTGTATAGATCAGCTTGCGCAGTGTGAGTGACACACAGTCAATATTTGCAGTGTTTTTTTTCCTGTTAACAGTTTATGAATCAGGGCTGGTGGCAGCATTAGTATTATACACATTTGTGGCCAGGGGTTAAAGTAAGCCGGAACGGGCCGGAACTGCGTTCCGTCAGTTCCACCAGGAGACGGAACGCAGTTCCGCCTCCCCCGGCTCACCTAACCCGATGTCCCGGGCGGCGCTGCAGGGAGATGCCGGGCGCCCGCTGAGATCGCGTTACCAGCGGGCGCCCGTCTCCCTCTCCGCAGCGGCAGCCGTAGGCAGGAGCTCAGTACTGAGCTCCGGCTTCCGGCTCTGTCAGTGCGCGCTATGGGAGAGACGTCATGACGCGTCTCTCTCATAGTGCAGAGGAGCGGGCGGCGAGAGAGGACTGCGGCGGGAGCGGGGCTAGGTAAGTATAGTTCTCCCCCCCCCCCCCCCCCCTCCCTCTCTCCCTCTCCCTCCCTCCCTCCTATATGTGTACCACAGGCGTTTCTACTGGGGGCCTTTACTACTGGGGCAAACTACAGAGGGGCAAACTACTGGGGGGCTCTAGTACTGGGGGCAAACTACTGGGGGCCTTTACTACTGGGGCAAACTACAGAGGGGCAAACTACTGGGGGGCTCTAGTACTGGGGGCAAACTACTGGGGGGCTTTACTGCTGGGGCAAACTACAAGGGGCAAACTACTGGGGGGCTCTAGTACTGGGGGCAAACTACTGGGGCAAACTACAGAGGGGCTCTAGTACTGGGGGCAAACTACCGGGGGCCTTTACTACTGGGGCAAACTACAGAGGGGCAAACTACTGGGGGCTCTAGTACTGGGGGCAAACTACTGGGGGGCTTTACTGCTGGGGCAAACTACAAGGGGCAAACTACTGGGGGCATTACTACAAGGGGGCAAGCTACAAAGGGGCAAACTACTGGCAGCATTACTACTGGGGGCTAAACTACAAGGGGGCATAATTACAGGAGCTAAACTACTGGGGGTATAACTACAGGGGGGCAAACTACTGGGGACATTACTAACTTTGGCAAACTACATGGGGGCTAAACTACAGGGGCTAAACAACTGGGGGCACAACTGCAGGGGGCATTACCACTGGGGGCTAAACTACATGGGGCAAACTACATGAGGGCAAAACTACTGGGGGCATTACCACTCAGAGGCTAAACTAGAGGGGGGGGGGTAAATTGCTGGGGTCATAACTGCAGGGGCATTACCAGTATGGGCATGACTACTGGGGCTAAACTACAGGGGCTAAACGACTAGGGGCAATACTACACAGGGGCATTACCATTAAGGGCATTACTGATGGGGTGCACAGCTAATGAGGGCATTGTAAAGGGGGCACTTCATAAGGGGCACTACTGTTGGGGGCATTGCATAAGGGGCACTACTACTGTGGGCATTGTATAAGGGATGCTACTGCTGGGGGCATTACTGTATGGGCCGACAAAGAAGCTGCGTTCCCGGTCCGCCCTCCGTCGCTCCGCCCCTACCATCGCCGCCGCACTGGAAGCCCAGGTTCCAGACTCCCAGCTGCAGCGGATCTGGGACCAGGCCGGCTTTATTATCCCTGCCGCTGCATCGAGCTTCTGTGACCGCGGCACTACTAGTTCAAATCTGTCGCTGATTGGCTGCCGGTCCGCAGCAGTTTTGAAATATTAGCGCCGTGGTCACAGGAGCTCGATGCGGCGGCAGGGATAATAAAGCCAGCCTGGTTCCAGATCCACTGCAGCCGCCCTCAGCCTCTTCTGCCGCCCCGCCCTCGGACCTCTGCGCACCCACAGCCTCCTCCTCCGCACTATCTCCGAGGCCCACAGCCTCCACGTCACGCCTACCACAGCCTTCTCATCCACAGCACCGCAGACCACCGCCGCTGCTAAACAGGTAATCTAACCTGCTGCCTTTCTCTCTCCCTAGTCCCTACTGTATTCCCCTGCTGTCACTTTCCATATCCCTGCTGTCACTTTCCATGTCCCTGCTGTCACTCTCCCTGTCACTCTGTCACTCTATAATGTGAATTTCGGCTCATTCTCTGTGCTATAATGTGAATTTTGGCTCATTCTGTGTGCTATAATGTGAATTTCGGCTCATACCGTGTGCTATAATGTGAATTTCGGCTCCTACTGTGTGGTGTAATGTGAATTTCGGCTCATACTGTGTGGTGTAATGTGAATTTCGGCTCATACCGTGTGGTGTAATGTGAATTTGACTCATACTGTGTGGTGTAATGTGAATTTGGCTCATACTGTGTGGTGTAATATGAATGTGGTTCATACTGTGTGGTATAAATGTGAATTTCGGCTCATACTGTGAGCTATAATGTGAAAGGGGTCCTACTATTGTGGTGCATAATGTGTATAAGGGGTATATGGTGTGGTAAACTACACTGAAGGGCACGCCCCCTTTTGAGTGGCCACGCCCCCTTGTGAGGAGTGCGCGCGCCGAAGGCGTGCACATAATTGCACCCTTCACTTTTCCATACCCCCACTTCAAAATTTCCACTTGGGTACTACTACTGTGGGCATTATTACTATTGTGTGACCACGCCCCTTTCTTTTTGAGACCACACCCCCTTTTTGCTGCGCGCGCCGTAGGCGCGCGCAATACCTTTATTTCATGGGTGCCGTGGGGAGGGGGGTGAGTTCCACCACCTCTCTAGGACCACTTTAAGCACTGTTTGTGGCTATGCTGATTTTCATGTTTATCGCAGAATCATTAGTGACTAAAAGAGCGATTGCCCCAGCCGCCCCGAAATTATTCCTGCCCTGCCTAGGGTTCACATTAATAGCATTATATGTGTCACTTAGAGGTGATCATTAATATAATTAGAATGTGTACTGCTAACACCAAAGGTCCTGATACATAACAGTACAAATAGCTTATGCCTGCACTAAGTACCCCTGAATATTTCATATTGCTTATTAGAATAAAACATGACATTTACTACTACCAGTTAGGGATGGTATCCATCTCCTGACATAACCCAGCTAATATTTTTTTTTTCCTAGCGTCAACCTGGCACAAATACACCTGTCCAGCTGTACAACGTATGCAGATCCAGACTTCCCCCCACCTTTTACACCTACCTAGTTGTTGTTTTCCGCAAAATGCGTCCTGCTACACATCAGCCCTATAATTTGTATTTTCTAACCATTACAGAAGATTGTAATTATCGTTGGCTACCAGATGCAATCAAACAAATATTTGATGATTTTCCTGGTGATTCTTCTAGTCTAGGGCTCTGGGAGAATACACATTCCCTGTAGAAAAAATGGGGATTGTGGGCCTAATTCAGTAAGGATTGCAACACCCTGCATGTGTTTTCTTATTTAAGGATAATGATTCTCAGTAGGCAGATGTAATCTCTCCGTTACCTTTTAGGCAGGTATTATAGTTTGCTAGAATTCAGTTGTCTGTGATGCTGACCTAATATCTCATATAGAGATACAGGTAATAATGGTATGGTAAGAGCAATGTAGCTCATGTGTTATACCATCATGCCTGGTTTGTACACCATGATGGTGAGTTTGCACATAGATTACAGGATTTGTCTGTAAAACAGATTGATGTGGACTGTCCGTCGGCATAGCTATGTTAGAACAGGTGTTATGTAAAAACACAAAACTTAAAATACTGTACTTGAGCCTGATATTTAACCCCCTTCAGTGCTGAGCTTGTTTTGGTGCTTTGTGGACTGGTCCTATTCCAACATCAATATCTGTAATTGTTTATGCAGTACATACACAGATTATACCTTGTTTATTTCAGAAGGCTTTGAATTTCCAGAAAATATCATGAGTTTTCCTATTTCTATTTTTGCTGGCTCCACCCGTGCAGATCAGATAAACGCTCTGACCCTGTGAGCAATTATGCAATCCTTGTGCACCCTGAATAATACGCTCAGCTATGTTAGCAGCATTGCAGTAGCGGCCATGTAGTTTTGTACTGTGTCAGCTCACTGCAAATGATATTACTTTACTTGCGCCAATATTGCCTTCACCCCTGTCATGTATAAACCATGTAGTCCCTTTCTCTATGTGACATTGTAAACGCATTGCTATTCTCAACACCACAAAACTCTATAGAGTGCTAAAGGGTACCAGCTGCCTATATAAGTTTTTTAATTTTATTTTATGTTCCATACTCACAGCAATATATTTTTTTCTTTCTTTGCAGATAGGCTACAAGTATTTAATCATTGCCCTTGGAATCAAATTGCAGTTTGAAAAGGTAAATCAGTAATGTCAGTTCTTTGTTAGTCTGTGGAGAGAATGAGCTGAGTGAATATTCGTTGTTATTTTGTATAATAGCCCATCTGTTCTCATCTCATTTGGGTGATGTATGAGTGGTGATACTACTGATTTCATTTGGTAGCTCTCTATTGAGAATGCTGATTTTCATACAGGACTAAAAGCAAACATTTAAAAAAAAACATTTCATACACTTTAAATGAAGCCGCTGCGGCCGCTATACTTAATCCGCAACCTACGGACTTTTTACACCGTTAGCGTACAGAGTCCCGTACCGAGTACGGACTTTGCGTACAAACGCCGCGCTGGCTGTACAAAGTACACACAGCACGTACACACCCAATGATACACCGTGAACCCTTAACAGCTATGCAATGCGATAATAATAATACACTTTAAACCTTAGCAGGGAAAGGAAGACACGACACCAGATTGTAATTAAACTACTGGGTTCCGACAAAACAGCGTATTATTACTGAAAGGGGGTTACAATAACAAAGCAATACAATACAAAAGAATAATGGCTACAGTCAATGATACATACTTGTTTGGATTTCGCCGCGCTACCCAGTCTGGTCCTCTGTCATCTAGATAGATAACTTTGTGAGTCTTGTGTGACCAGGCCTGCAGCAGGCATCTTTTATACAGTAGATCAAAACATAATACAATAGACACTGTGTGCTCTTCTTCCATTGGTTCGGGGGTGGGACATATCCTGTGCACCGGAGGTCATTGGTCAGCTCAAGAAGTGGGCAATGGCTAGGACTTGAGATGTGGTTTCTGTTGTTTGCATCTGAGTTCCCGCCCCATGACCAGTTAAACCCATCACATTAATCATACATAAATCTGGTATTATTAATAACTTAATGTGGTAATCTATAATAATATTCTTATTCCCATCAGATTAATGTTTACGTGACTCTGAACAATATGATCCCACACATGATATGGTTATCTATTTCCATCCTCAAGATATACATATATCCACATATATCCATATACTCATATATATATATATATATATACATATATATATATATATATATATATATACATACATACATACACAAACACATACATCTCCAAGAGTTCAAACTATGAATGTCAATATCTCAGATTTCTAAATGTCTGGTTTGTATCTTGGTTACCTATTTGCTAATTTAGTTTCTCGCAGCTTCGGTTCCTGGGTATTGTCTCTTCGTTTGTTTTTGTCTTCAGGTGAGACAATGACAATCCAGTACTTATTGTTTTAAATAGAAACTCGGCTATCTTAGTAAACAAAGGTGTTTGCCTTCTTCATAGAATTTCAAAGCCTAGTGCAAATAAGGCCATTGTATTTAGTCTCTGGGAGTTTTAATTTATGTGTGACCGATCTTCATGCTATTTAGAAGAAAAAGCAGACAATGTGGGATTTATACAATATATAGATTAGATTTATGATATGTCTTTGTGGCTTTTCCATGAGAGTACAAATTCCACTGTAATTACTCATATCACGCTCTAATGCGCAGGACCGCGGGAGCGACAATACGCAATTTGCGAACATGTGCAAACACAGCCGAACACGTACGCACACGGAGGCCATCTATTTTTTATTTTTTAGTTTGTACGCAATGTGTGTGTTGTAATATTTTCAGACTTCGACAGTCCACCCTTTGGCAGTCATCAATAACTGCCACTAACTAATCAATAAACAGGAAAAAAAATATTACCTATACAATATATACAAAAGCTTGGATGATCGGGGAAGAGTTGTAGGTGGGAAATGTATGACCTAGTGGGATAGTAAAAAGCATGTATGTATGAATCCATGTCTGAGGGGCATGTATCATCGTGCCGTATATGTTCTAGATAAGCTTTGAGGTATTGCGAAGTATACATTAAATCCTTCTCATCCCGTATTAAGGGTCTGTAAATGGGCCAACAAACACTACCGAGCTCTTTTCGGCTTTTTTTGTTCCAACAAATGGGGTGCACATTTAGTTGATGATACATGGATGGGGAAACATATGTGAGTGCTAATATATGTGGATATCACCTGTCGACTATGTGTGCCATTAACTGGAGGTTGCAGAGATGAAGATAAGACACATATATAAAATACATTCACATAAACATTTTGGGTAGGGCTGATGTCTTTTCCGGATGGATGTGGGCAGAGGGGGAAACAAAAGAAAAACGGGTGAAAGAAACAGGCCATGAAATTCATTTGCAATCCTTATCATAACACTGTCTCTATGGATGGGTCGTAAATTAAATCTGCTGCTATAACAGTCGCTCCTTAGACTCATCAAATTTGTGCCGTGCTTGCGCCGCATTAGCATTTGAACACACCTCAATATCGAACCAATAATTATCACGACTCCCAGGATACAAAGGAGAAACTTCCCCACACTCATAATGACATTCTGAGCCCACTCTCCTTAACCTGAGAACCATTTGCGTGGTGTCAACCATAAGACCCAGCCGGTCAGTTCATTACTCACAGTCGCTAAGGTAAGGTTGTGCTTCCTCCTGAACTCCCACTTCAACTGCAAGATATCGTCTATCTTTCGATCGATGATCTCCGTTGGGTCGTCAGTGCTGTTTGTAATATAAGTACAGCACTTCACACCATATTGAGTTGCCAGAGTAACACAGTACCCACCTGTCACGGCTGCGACATAATTAAGGACCATCCTGTGCTGAATCAGTTCCTTCTTGTAAGCTTGTAACTCCCTTCCCGTATACCTGAAGGTGTCATCATACATCTCAGTGATATTATCTATCAAGTTCGCTAGCGCATGGATATACCTATAATTTATAGTTCCTCTGGAAGTACGGGTGATATCTAGTGCGAGAAGGAACTGAATCCCGGTGGATTCGTGGATCAAATCAGAGGCTGCGTGCTCTGCCCTATCTATGAGGTGTCTCTTGATGATGTGTTCATAGTGAGTATGAGTATAAGGAGCCTGAGCACTGCGGTGAACGTCTTTCATCTTATCATGGGTTATGGTCATGACCTCTGGCAGTACTCTCCCAATATAACACAATCCCTCTGAGCTCGGGGCAAGCCACTTGTACGCCTTCCACATATGAAATAGGCATCATCTGGGAGAACATAGGGGACAAAATATAACATTACCATATTACAAATTTCTCTAACGTCCTAAGTGGATGCTGGGGACTCCGTAAGGACCATGGGGAATAGCGGCTCCGCAGGAGTCTGGGCACAAAAGTAAAGCTTTAGAACTACCTGGTGTGCACTGGCTCCTCCCCCCATGACCCTCCTCCAAGCCTCAGTTAAGATTTTGTGCCCGAACGAGAAGGGTGCACACTAGGTGGCTCTCCTGAGCTGCTTAGTGAAAAGTTTAGTTTTAGGTTTTTTATTTTCAGTGAGACCTGCTGGCAACAGGCTCACTGCATCGAGGGACTAAGGGGAGAAGAAGCGAACTCACCTGCGTGCAGAGTGGATTGGGCTTCTTATGCTACTGGACATTAGCTCCAGAGGGACGATCACAGGCCCAGCCATGGATGGGTCCCAGAGCCGCGCCGCCGGCCCCCTTACAGAGCCAGAAGACAGAAGAGGTCCGGAAAATCGGCGGCAGAAGACGTCCTGTCTTCAACAAGGTAGCGCACAGCACTGCAGCTGTGCGCCATTGCTCTCAGCACACTTCACACCCCGGTCACTGAGGGTGCAGGGCGCTGGGGGGGGGGGCGCCCTGAGACGCAATAAAAACACCTTGGATGGCAAAAAATGCATCACATATAGCTCCTGGGCTATATGGATGCATTTAACCCCTGCCAGAATACATAGAAAAACGGGAGATAAGGCCGCCGATAAGGGGGCGGAGCCTATCTCCTCAGCACACTGGCGCCATTTTCCCTCACAGCTCCGTTGGAGTGAAGCTCCCTGGCTCTCCCCTGCAGTCACTACACTACAGAAAGGGTTAAAAAAGAGAGGGGGGCACTAATTAGGCGCAGTATAAATAATACAGCAGCTATAAGGGGAAAAACACTTATATAAGGTTATCCCTGTATATATATAGCGCTCTGGTGTGTGCTGGCAAACTCTCCCTCTGTCTCCCCAAAGGGCTAGTGGGGTCCTGTCCTCTATCAGAGCATTCCCTGTGTGTGTGCTGTGTGTCGGTACGTTTGTGTCGACATGTATGAGGAGAAAAATGATGTGGAGACGGAGCAGATTGCCTGTAATAGTGATGTCACCCCCTAGGGGGTCGACACCTGAGTGGATGAACTGTTGGAAGGAATTACGTGACAGTGTCAGCTCTGTATAAAAGACAGTGGTTGACATGAGACAGCCGGCTACTCAGCTTGTGCCTGTCCAGACGTCTCATAGGCCGTCAGGGGCTCTAAAGCGCCCGTTACCTCAGATGGCAGATATAGACGCCGACACAGATACTGACTCCAGTGTCGACGGTGAAGAGACAAATGTGACTTCCAGTAGGGCCACACGTTACATGATAGAGGCAATGAAAAATGTTTTACACATTTCTGATAATACGAGTACCACCAAAAAGGGGTATTATGTTCGGTGAGGAAAAACTACCTGTAGTTTTCCTGAATCTGAGAAATTAAATGAGGTGTGTGATGATGCGTGGGTTTCCCCCGATAACAACTGATAATTTCTAAAATGTTATTGGCATTATATCCTTTCCCGCCAGAGGTTAGGGTGCGTTGGGAAACACCCCCTAGGGTGGATAAAGCGCTCACACGCTTGTAAGGGCTCTACCCTCTCCTGAGATGGCCGCCCTTAAGGATCCTGCTGATAGAAAGCAGGAGGGTATCCTAAAATGTATTTACACACATACTGGTGTTATACTGCGACCAGCAATCGCCTCAGCCTGGATGTGCAGTGCTGGGTTGGCGTGGTCGGATTCCCTGACTGAAAATATTGATACCCTAGATAGGGACAGTATATTTTTGCCTATAGAGCATTTAAAAGATGCATTTCTATATATGCGTGATGCACAGCGGAATATTTGCCGACTGGCATCAAGTCTAAGTGCGTTGTCCATTTCTACCAGTAGAGGGTTATGGACACGACAGTGGTCAGGTGATGCGGATTTCAAACGGCATTTGGAAGCAACATGAGAAGACGCCGTATTATCAGGCGCAGTCTTTTCGTGGACAAGCGGGCAAAAGGTTCCTCATTCTGCCCCGTGACAGAGGGAGAGGAAAAAGGCTGCAGAAATCAGCCAGTTCCCAGGAACAGAAACCCTTTCCCGCCTCTGCCAAGCCCTCAGTATGACGCTGGGGCTTTACAAGCAGAATCAGGCACGGTGGGGGGCCCGTCTCAATCAATTTCAGCGCGCAGTGGGCTCACTCGCAAGTAGACCCCTGGATCCTTCAGTGATATCTCAGGGGTACAAATTGGAATTCGAGACGTCTCCCCCTCGCCGTTTCCTAAAGTCGGCTTTACCGATGTCTCCTTCTGACAGGGAGACAGTTTTGGAAGCCATTCACAAGCTGTATTCCCAGCAGGTGATAATCAAGGTACCCCTCCTGCAACAGGGAACGGGGTATTATTCCACACTGTTGTGGTACCGAAGCCGGACGGCTCGGTGAGACCGATTCTAAATCTAAAATCTTTGAACACTTACATACAGAGGTTCAAATTCAAGATTGAGTCACTCAGAGCAGTGATTGCGAACCTGGAAGAAGGGGACTACATGATGTCTCGGGACATCGAGGATGCTTACCTTCATGTCCAAATTTACCCTTCTCACCAAGGGTACCTCAGGTTTATGGTACAGAACTGTCACTATCAGTTCAGACGCTGCCGTATGGATGGTCCACGGCACCCCGGGTCTTTACCAAGGTAATGGCCGAAATGATGATATTCCTTCGAAGGAAGGGAATTTTAGTTATCCCTTACATGGACGATTCCCTGATAAGGGTAAGATCCAGGGAACAGTTGGAGGTCGGTGTAGCACTATCTCAGGTAGTGTTGCGGCAGCACGATTGTATTCTCAATATTCCAAAATCGCAGCTGGTTCCGACGACTCGTCTTCTGTTCCTAGGGATGATCCTGGACACAGTCCAGAAAAAGGTGTTTCTCCCGGAGGAGAAAGCCAGGGAGTTATCCGAGCTAGTCAGGAACCTCCTAAAACCGAGCCAAGTCTCAGTGCATCAATGCACAAGGGTTCTGGGTAAAATGGTGGCTTCCTACGAAGCAATTCCATTCGGCAGATTCCACGCAAGAACTTTCCAGTGGGACCTGCTGGACAAATGGTCCGGGTCGCATCTTCAGATGCATCAGCGGATAACCCTGTCACCAAGAACAAGGGTGTCCCTCCTGTGTTGGTTGCAGAGTGCTCATCTTCTAGAGGGCCGCAGATTCGGCATTCAGGACTGGGTCCTGGTGACCACGGATGCCAGCCTGCGAGGCTGGGGAGCAGTCACACAGGGAAGGATTTTCCAGGGCTTATGGTCAAGCCTGGAGACATCACTTCACATAAATATCCTGAAGCTAAGGGCCATTTACAATGCTCTAAGCTTAGCAAGACCTCTGCTTCAAGGTCAGCCGGTGTTGATCCAGTCGGACAACATCACGGCAGTCACCCACGTAAACAGACAGGGTGGCACAAGAAGCAGGAGGGCAATGGCAGAAGCTGCAAGGATTCTTCGCTGGGCGGAAAATCATGTGATAGCACTGTCAGCAATTCCGGGAGTGGACAACTGGGAAGCAGACTTCCTCAGCAGACACGACCTCCACCCGGGAGAGTGGGGACTTCACCCAGAAGTCTTCCACATGATTATAAACCGTTGGGAAAAAATCGACAGGTATTGCGCCAGGTCAAGGGACCCTCAGGCAATAGCTGTAGACGCTCTGGTAACACCGTGGGTGTACCAGTCCGTGTATGTGTTCCCTCATCTGCCTCTCATACCCAAGGTACTGAGATTGATAAGATGGAGAGGAGTAAGCACTATATTCGTGGCTCCGGATTGGCCAAGAAGGACTTGGTAACCGGAACTTCAAGAGATGCTCACGGAGGATCCGTGGCCTCTACCTCTCAGAAGGGACCTGCTCCAGCAAGGACCCTGTCTGTTCCAAGACTTACCGCGGCTGCGTTTGACGGCATGGCGGTTGAACGCCGGATCCTGAAGGAAAAAAGGCATTCCGGATGAAGTCATCCCTATCCTGATCAAAGCCAGGAAGGATGTAACCGCAAAACATTATCACCGCATTTGGCGAAAATATGTTGCGTGGTGCGAGGCCAGTAAGGCCCGACGGAGGAAATTCAACTGGGTCGATTCCTACATTTCCTGCAAACAGGAGTGTCTATGGGCCTGAAATTGGGGTCCATTAAGGTTCAAATTTCGGCCCTGTCAATTTTCTTCCAAAAAGAACTAGCTTCAGTCCCTGAAGTTCAGACGTTGTAAAAGGGGTACTGCATATACAGCCTCCTTTTGTGCCTCCAGTGGCACCTTGAGATCTCAATGTAGTTTTTGGGTTCCAAAAGTCACATTGGTTTGAACCACTTAAATCTGTGGAGTTAAAATATCTCACATGGAAAGTGGTCATGCTGTTGGCCCTGGCCTGGGCCAGGCGCGTGTCAGAATTGGCGGCTTTATCCTGTAAAAGCCCTTATCTGATTTTCCATTCGGACAGGGCGGAATTGAGGACTCGTCCTCCGTTTCTCCCTAAGGTGGTTTCAGCGTTTCACCTGAACCAACCTATTGTGGTGCCTGCGGCTACTAGGGACTTGGAGGACTCCAAGTTGCTAGACGTTATCAGGGCCCTGAAAATATATGTTTCCAGGACGGCTGGAGTCAGAAAATCTGACTCGCTGTTTATCCTGTATGCACCCAACAAGCTGGGTGCTCCTGCTTCTAAGCAGACTATTGCTCGTTGGATTTGTAGTACAATTCAGCTTGCACATTCTGTGGCAGGCCTGCCACAGCCAAAAATCTGTAAATGCCCACTCCACAAGGAAGATGGGCTCATCTTGGGCGGCTGCCCGAGGGGTCTCGGCTTTACAACTTTGCCGAGCAGCTACTTGGTCAGGAGCAAATACGTTTGTAAAATTCTACAAAATTGATACCCTGGCTGAGGAGGACCTGGAGTTCTCTCATTTGGTGCTGCAGAGTCATCCGCACTCTCCCGCCCGTTTGGGAGCTTTGGTATAATCCCCATGGTCCTTACGGAGTCCCCAGCATCCACTTAGGACGTTAGAGAAAATAAGAATTTACTTACCGATAATTCTATTTCTCGTAGTCCGTAGTGGATGCTGGGCGCCCATCCCAAGTGCGGATTGTCTGCAATACTGGTACATAGTTATTGTTACCAAAAAATCTGGTTATTGCTGTAGTGAGCCATCTTTTCTAGAGGCTCCTCTGTTATCATGCTGTTAACTGGGTTTAGATCACGAGTTGTACGGTGTGATTGGTGTGGCTGGTATGAGTCTTACCCAGGATTCAAAATCCTTCCTTATTGTGTACGCTCGTCCGGGCACAGTATCCTAACTGAGGCTTGGAGGAGGGTCATGGGGGGAGGAGCCAGTGCACACCAGGTAGTTCTAAAGCTTTACTTTTGTGCCCAGACTCCTGCGGAGCCGCTATTCCCCATGGTCCTTACGGAGTCCCCAGCATCCACTACGGACTACGAGAAATAGAATTATCGGTAAGTAAATTCTTATTTTTCCAAGTAAAGAAATTAATCCCTAGTTCTCCCATTTGCTCAGTACAAGTATCGGGCTGGATGACATGAGCACAATACCCTGGCAATACTTTTCCTACCCATATGGTCTTGCTTCCACGAGTATATCTATACCGGAAATACCTCCCACTTTTGGCTATTTGGCGTACAAGTTCAGAGTCTATGGGTATGCTATCAGCTCTGTGTGAAAAGGTCATTGTCGGGTTATTCCGTGTCACTTCCCAATTTCCCGGTTTTCGGTAATTGGAAATATTAAAACACAATAAGGACCTGTCTACATGATACTGGTGGAGCTTCATACTAGGGGGCCTAGAGATATTGAATTTCTTGTCCACCGGTCTCCCACCCCGTAATTCGAGTACCTCATCTATTGCTAAAGGGTATGGTACTAATCCTGACTTGCTCTGACCTTGAGGTACCTGTGAGCACACCCAGCATTCTGTTTGGTTTAAGACCTTACCCACTAGTAAGTGGTAATCACTCAACGGATGACGGTCCATGTCGATATTGAGGTTGGACTGACATCTCTGGATGCACCCATCCTCGACTATATTCTTACAATTCCTACAAATACAATATTCATCAGACAATAACCCCTCACAGTGCCTCCGAGCTCCCTGACTACCAGAGCGCTTACTGATGCCAGCCTTTACTAAAGTGATGTGCTGATCCTGAGATCCTACAAATTCATACTTGCTATCAGAACCTATTCCAGATCGCCGCTCGACCTCTCTGGGACCCTCACCAAAACAAACTGTCCTTATCAAAACCAGAATTACTAACAGAACCCGAAACGCAGTCTCTTGTGATCGATCCATTTCGTTAGGGGAAAGGAGGAAAATAAGAAGGAGAAAAGAAAGGAAAAATGCAGGGGGAGGTGAAAAAAGAAAGTGGTACGACAACCGTTCTAGGTCTTGTTACTCTCTGTGCTCAGATGCCTTTCAACAGTCCTGCCTCTCAACTTTCCCGGAACAGACACTCCAGTGATACGAGATTCTCTACACTTTGAGGGGTGTCTGCTCTTTGTCACGAGTTCTCTCCGGGTCAGCGACCTTCTTGCAGTGGGACGAGTGGACCCAAGTCTCTTTCGGCGACCTTCAACGCTGTCGTGCTGGTTAACAAGACTTGGTATGTTCCTTTCCCACCTGTCTATGAGGCAACCTGAGCGTAAGAAATTTCGAATCATCACAATCCCCAGGCTCAATGTCATGACAATTACTGTTCGGTAGGTCAGGAATCGCCAGCTTTAAATTTCTTTGTTGATTTCTCAGCTGCTGGCTCATCCCAACCAAATATTTCACAGTCACTTCATTATTACATTTCAAATCATCCTGAGGGTCTATCATTACATGAGGTTGTCGACCAAAAAGAATTTCGAAGGGTGATAGGTTAAGGGGAGACCTGGGAGTGGTTCTGATGCTGTACAACACTAGTGGCAAAGCTTCTGGCCACAACAATCCAGTTTCAGCCATTTGCTCAGCTTGTTCACTCTCTCCAACTTTGCACTCGCCTGTGGACGGTTACGGAGTATGCAGCTTGCTATTAATTCCCATCAGTTTGCACATGACCTGAAAGACTTCAACTGTAAAATGGGTACCCCTGTCACTTTCAATTATTCTAGGGATACCATATCTACACACAAATTCCTGCACAATTTTCTTTGCAGTGAACGTAGCAGTATTTGTGGCAGCAGGGAACGCTTCTACCCAGTTGGAAAATACATCAATACAAACTAACACATATTTTAGATTCCTACAGGGTGGTAACTGTATGAAATCGATTTGTATTACCTGAAAAGGTCCATCTGTCGGAGGGATATGTGATGGCTCTGTTGGTATTGACTTTCCAATATTCTTCCTCAAGCAAGTAAAGCATGTCATTGCTCTCTTACCTGCATGAGAAGAGAATCCTGGCGCACACCAGTATGCTCTTACCAGCTTGCACATACCCTCTTTGCCCAGGTGAGTCAGACCGTGTGCCGCCTCAGCTAAGCTTGGAAGATATGCTCTGGGGGCCACCGGCTTACCTTGTCCAACTGTCCACAGTCCTGAGGATTCCTGGCCATACCCCTTTGACCTCCAGACCGCCTTTTCCTGTAAAGAACACAAATCTTCCATTTCAATTAATTGTTGTGTGTTGATCGTGTTAAATGTCATTAGTGATGTGATGTTCGTTTGTATGGGGGTGCTGGCTGCTGATTTAGCAGCTTCGTCTGCCCGGCTGTTACCAAGTGAAATTGGGTCTTGGTTGTAAGTGTGTGCTTTGCACTTGATAACAGCCACTCTGTCTGGTTCCTGCATTGCTGTCAAAAGCCTTTTGATGTGGGACGCATGCGCTACAGGTGTGCCAGCTGCCGTGATGAAATTTCTGAGGCGCCATAGGGTCCCGAAATCATGCACCACTACAAAGGCGTACCTTGAATCTGTGTATATATTAGCTGACTTACCCTTGGCCAATTCACACGCTCTGGTTAGGGCGACCAACTCAGCAACTTGTGCTGAGTGCGGTGGGCCCGGGGGTTCAGCTTCTATAATACCTTCATCATCTACAACTGCATATCCAGTGCACAAGTCTCCCGATTCTGTCTGTCTGTGGCAACTACCGTCAGTGTAGAAGGTAAAGTCTACTCCTTCCAGTGGGTTGTCACTGATGTCAGGTCTTGCTGTGAAAGTCTGGTTCAGGTGTTCCATACAATCATGCGTATCAGTGTCTGCACTAAATCCTCTTTCACCAACATTCTCATCCTCCACCCTTTGTGCCTGCCCAGGCACACTTGGCAAGTAAGTTGCAGGATTTAGTGAGCTGCATCTCTTAATGGTGATGTTTACCGGGGCCATCAGTGATAATTCCCACTTTGTAAACCGAGCAGATGAGACATGTCTGGATTGGGCACTACGGGGAATTGGCTCTCAACTATTTTGTTAATCCCCCTTAGATCCTGCACTAGTCTGTAACCCCACTCTTTTTCACAGGGAAGATGGGACTATTGGCGGTGCTGTACGTCCTGACTAGGATGCCCTGCTGTAGCAGCCGCTCTATGACGGGGTACACTCCTAACTCTACCTCTGGCTTCAGAGGATACTGAGGGATTTTTGGAGCTATCCTACCATCTTTTACTTGTACTACTACTGGAGCTACATTAGTCATCAATTCAGTGTCTTGTCCATCTTTGGTCCAAAGGGAACCCGGTATTTGTGAGATCATTCCTCTACTTTTGATGGACACTTGTCTATAACAGTAGAATGCGACATTAGCCTTTGAGGGGTGTCTAATATATCTTGCCCTTCTTGAGCGTGGTTCTCAGGTATATTTAAGAAGACACCCTCAGGAGTACAGTATATGACACACCGCATTTTACACAATAAATCTCTGCCGAGTAGATTAGTCGGAGCCGATGCAGCCAACAGAAAGGAATGTTTGGTTTGCAAGGGCCCTATCGTAATCTCTGCAGGTCTACTCAAAGGGTATTGTTGCACAGTTCCTGTTACTCCCATTGCCGAAATTGTTTTACCCGTGGTCTTTATACCTGATGTGGAATTCAACACTGACCTGACCGCCCCTGTATCTATAAGAAATGGTAATGGTACACCAGCTACATCAACCGTGACCTCAGATTCACTACCAAGGCTAGCAATCAACTTCACTGGCTGCAGACTACAGGTGTGGCCCAAGCCCAAATGTGTGGTGAGACCCTCTCGCAACGCATTGGCAGCTACAATATGTGAGGGGGGTAGCTGAGAATTTTCGGAGGTCTGCCAATCTCTCCTTGGTGGGTACCTCCTTGTTTCCCCTGCATGTGATTCGTAATTTCTCCTATGTGGTCCCTGATCCCAATTATGTGGATTGTAGTGTGGTTCGTATTCTGGTCTAGGGGGTCGGTATACGTAATGTGTACCTTTATTCCTACAATCCTGGGCAAAATGTCCTTCCTTTTTACAAATGTAGCATCTTCTAGGTCTTTTCCAAACAGCAGGGGTCTGGGTTTTCGGCTGATGGGGTTTTGCTGTAAGAGCCTGTATACTTACCGTCATCAGCTATTCCCCCTGTGACTCCCTGTGCTTACTGATGTTCCTATCGTGCTCGATAGCGGACTCTCTCAATGCAGCCACCGAGATACCTCTCCAGTTTGGTAGAGAGGTCTGCACTCTTGTTCTCAGTGCCTCCTTCAACCCGTCCATTAATACTGTAACAGCTACCTCCCTGTGATGCGCATTATCTTTAATGTCCTCGATCCCAGTGTATCTAGACATTTCCTGCAGTGCCCGATGGAATTATTCGGATGCCGTTTCACCTTCCTTTTGTCTTATGGAGAAAATGTTATTCCATTTGACAACAGTAGGGAAATACACTCCTAGTTGCAGATTGATTTGCTTTACGTTCTCCTGATTGTATTCATCAGTGAGAGGTACTTCTGCATCTAACTTACTGTCTGCTATAAATTTCGTGATGTCAATATTTGAAGGTAAACACACTCGTAGCACTGTTCGCCAATCTTTATTTGTAGGCTCATGGGTGTTACCTAACTCTTTAATGAATCTCTGGCATC
Source organism: Pseudophryne corroboree (assembly GCF_028390025.1). Classification (NCBI taxonomy): domain Eukaryota; kingdom Metazoa; phylum Chordata; class Amphibia; order Anura; family Myobatrachidae; genus Pseudophryne; species Pseudophryne corroboree. The sequence continues at coordinate 268,680,438 of NC_086449.1, read as the reverse complement.
CGACTAGATCTTTCCTGGGATCGGGAAATTCAGACATTATTGACCTTAACTCTGCCCGGGACCAGGGACAATGCATGGCAATGTTCCTAATGGGAGTAACTCCCTGATTGTCAGTTTCGCCGTTGGGGACTGCAATTACCCTGACAGGATTTCATTCAATTACATCCTTCTGGTTTGATTCTACAATGTGGGGAGCTATAGTTTCTGCATAATGTATGGTACCATACTTACCTGTGGACACGACCTCACTTTTCCCTCCGCTAGGGGGCTTTGCTACAACTCTTGATGGTTGGGCCGTGCCCACCTGAGTATCCTGTATGGCGGCTGCTAGAGAGAGTGCCGATATTGTGCTGGGATCATCTTCCTGCTCGCAGTCCTGGGGAAAATTTAAAATGGGATACAACTGGCAAGGGTTAGCGTTAGTACATTCATCAATTACTCTCCTATCCTGTACCAATGTACCATTGTCTGTAGCCACTTTCTCCCCCACAATATATGGTGGTGGTGGTGCTGTCGCCATTGTTTTTCCGCTAGGTTTGGAACCTGCTGCGCGAGCTAATTCCCTTTGCACATCCCCCTCCTGTTGCCATAAATTTAAACAATCTGTCTAATCCTTTTGTTTTCTGGATTTTATCAGACATATCCTTATCCTTAAGTTCTGCAATACCTCTGGTTCAAAGCTGCCCACCCTAGGGAATGGTACCCTATCTTTGTCAGTCATACGTACCCATTCATTGCATAAAACTTCTGTGTGTGAACCATATTTTTCACACATGATAAACCTTGCTGACTCTTTTAATCTTAACTCTTCTGCCTGAACCCTGCTCAAACGTCTCTCACTTGAGCAACTGGCTCCCATATTTGTGGGTCTCTTAATAACAAAAAAAAAATTCCCACAAACACCAAAATACTCAATGTAAGTAGATGGTGGAAGTATCTCCGAGCGCCTTCCACTCGCCCTCGCCCACGCTGGCCAGTACTACCATACACTGTTGATAGCGAAGGCAATGTACCCAACTTAGGGCTCCTATCAGACCTTACAACACTGTAATTTCTTTCGGTGGAAGTTCTGTTTGGAATATTTTCCTGACAGAGGCAGCGAAAAATTCCTTTTCGGTATCTTTCAACTGGAATTGTTTGTAGGGTGAAAAACAGAGAAATTAGATAACTATCCTTCACCCTTTCCAGTGAAGCCCACCAGGGAGATTTCCCGACGTTGTCAAAGAAAAACTCCTTTGTCTATACAATCACGTCTGCGTATGTTCTTCCACAGCGCATATGACACAATGGTATCACGTTGTGCTGTGCAGAATACACGGACATGCGATGCAATAGCACAGCCTATAGATACTAGTTATATGCCCTACGATTGCTGTAGACCACTTAGCCTAGACCACCCCAGACCACTTAGTTGTATGGGATCACTAAGACCACTTCAGACCACTTAGAACACTTAGTCACGCAAGGTAGCGAACCCTACGCCACCGGGCCTCTACTAACCCAGTGTTACCACTTCAGACCACTTAGTTCCTGGATTCAGTATCCACTTACTCCTACGTTCGCTCACTCAAATACACTTTGATTTTTCTGTACAGAAAATTTTTATTCATTCAGATAGGCAGCTTTACCCCATAGGCAATACAGTTTTGTACTAATCTGCTTTAGAAACCGGGCAGTTTTGTGCTATTGTAGCATGGCTACTGTCCCACCTTTTAGCTAAACGACACTATTGTGTAATTTGTACTTAGCGCCCGTACTCTTAGACACTTTGCATAAACACGCGACCGTGCGTGTCTCTTACGCTGCGTGCGCAGTCCTGTACTTTGTCCGAGACACGTGTACAAAACCGTACATCCGCAATAAAACAAATCCCACAACTTCTATAAATGTGAGCAATACTAACTATAATCGCTCACTTAACACAACACACAGTTTTTTTCCTGTATAAACCTTTACAACCAGGCCAGACTGCGTTTGTGCTTTACACTTACTTCCTTAAACATTTATTTTAGTTTTAACTATATTGCAACAAATGTATCCGGTTTCACACAGATCTAAATGAATCTAGTAATCTGAGTCTTATGGCAACAATGTGAGAGGGTATACAAAGTATGGGTGCCTTTTGCTGTGTACGCTTTTGGTGCCAAAACAAACTAAAAAAAATTCACAGATTTTTAAATAGCTTTTTTTCTGTTTGTTTTACGGGTTCTACCAGCATCTCTACAAACCATACAGAGCAGACGTCATCTAATCAGCACACAAGTAGGGTTTTAGTGTATCCACCGACCAAGAAAAGGTTACGTAGGATACTTTCTGTCCGCCCTTTTGCTGATAGATTAAGTCTGCTGTGACCTGTTAGGCTGTGAGTATGTGGAAAACCGGACAATGCCCCCAATTGAGAATGCTGATTTTCATACAGGACTAAAAGCAAACATTTTAAAAATACATTTCATACACTTTAAATGAAGCCGCTGCGGCCGCTATACTTAATCCGCAACCTACGGACTTTTTACTCTGTTGGCGTACAGAGTCCCGTACCGAGTACGGACTTTGCGTACAAACGCCGCGCTGGCTGCACAAAGTACACACAGCGCGTACACACCCAATGATACACCGTGAACCCTTAACAGCTATGCAATGCGATAATAATAATACACTTTAAACCTTAGCAGGGAAAGGAAGACACGACACCAGATTGTAATTAAACTACTGGGTTCCGACAAAACAGCGTATTATTACTGAAAGGGGGTTACAATAACAAAGCAATACAATACAAAAGAATAATGGCTACAGTCAATGATACATACTTGTTTGGATTTCGCCGCGCTACCCAGTCTGGTCCTCTGTCATCTAGATAGATAACTTTGTGAGTCTTGTGTGACCAGGCCTGCAGCAGGCATCTTTTATACAGTAGATCAAAACATAATACAATAGACACTGTGTGCTCTTCTTCCATTGGTTCGGGGGTGGGACATATCCTGTGCACCGGAGATCATTGGTCAGCTCAAGAAGTGGGCGATGGCTAGGACTTGAGATGTGGTTTCTGTTGTTTGCATCTGAGTTCCTGCCCCATGACCAGTTAAACCCAGTGCTAGATTAAGGTCCACATGGGCCTGGAGCTGAAATTGCTGAAAGGCCTATTGTGTGCTCCCACAGGGGTGTGACCAGTGCTGTGGTGGCGTGACTAGTGATGTGGAGGTGCGACCTGTTCTGTGGGGTGGCATCCATGGGTGTTCTTATGTGCCTATGCCTGTATGTGCTCCTCTATGTCCAAATGTGTTACTCTATGTCTGTATGTGCTCCTCTATGTCCAAATGTGTTACTCTGTCTGTATGTGACCCTGTATTTCTGTATGTACTCGTAGTATGCCTATATGTGCTCTGCTATGTCTTTATGTGCTCCTATATGTTCGTATGTGCCTATTTACGTATGTGCTTCTGTATGTCCTCTTGTGTCTGTAGTATACCTATATGTGCTCTGCTATGTCTTTATGTGCCTATGTCTGAATGTGCTCCTGTATGTCCGTATGTACCTGTGTCTATATGTCCATATGTGAATATGTCTATATGTGCCCCGCTATGGGTTGGGTATGGGATCCCAACAGTGAGGATGCCGGCGATCAAAATACACACACGTCTTGGTAAGTAAACTGACCTTACCCTTTACCCTCTCCCTAACCCTCTCCTCATGCAGTCTAACCCTAACCTTCCCCTTGCACATCTAAATTCTAACCTCCCCCTCCCGTAGCATAACACTAACCTTCACCCTAGTGCCTAACCCTAACCTTCCCTGCCATACTTACTGTATATTAGGGAAAGGGAAGAGAGAGAGAGAGACTGGGGGAGAGAGAAGGGGAGACAGAGAGAGAGAAGAGGGTTAGACAGAGAGAGAGAGAGAGAGAGAGAGAGAGAAAGAAAGGAGAGACATGGAGAGAGAGAGATTGGGGAAGATACAGAGAGGTGAGAGAGAGAAAGGGATGAGGGGGAGAGGAGAGAGAAGGGGGAAACAGAGAAAGAAAAAAGGGGGGAAACATGGAGAGAGAAGGGGGAGACAGAGGAGAGGGAGACGTGGGAGACGGAGAGAGGGGGGAGTAGTGGTAGAGATAGAAAGGGAGAGAGAAGTGTTGAGAGACAGAGGGGAGAGAGAAGGGGGATAGAGAGAGAGAGAAGGGGGGATACATATATAGAGAGAGACGTGGGGAGACACACGGGGAGAAGGGGGAGACAGAGAGAGAGAGAAGACAGAGGGGATGAGAGGGAGAGAGAAAGGGGGGACAGAGAGAATGGGAGGAGACACAGAGGGAGAAGGGAGAGACACACAGAGATTAGGGAGAGAGAGAGGGAAGGGGGAAGATGCAGAGAGAGAGGGAGAGAGGGAGAGGAGAGAGCGAGAAGGGGGAGACACAGAAGAGGGAGAAGTGGGAGACAGAGAGAGGGGGGGAGAAGTGCTAGAGATAGAAAGGAGTAGAGAGGAGTGATGAGAGAGAAGGGGGATACAGAGAGAGAGAGAGAGAGAGAGAAGTGGGGAGACACACAGGGAGAGAATGGGGAGACATAAAGAAGGGGAGACACAGAGAGAGAGAGAGAAGGGGGAGACACACACGAATAGAGAAGGGGGAGACACACGCGAAGAGAGAAGGGGGAGACACACGCAAAGAGAGAAGGGGGAGACAGAGAGAGAGAGAAGGGGGAGACACACGCGAAGAGAGAAGGGGGAGAAACACGCGAAGAGAGAAGGGGGAGACCCACGCGGAGAGAGAAGGGGGAGACCCACGCGGAGAGAGAAGGGGGAGACCCACGCGGAGAGAGAAGGGGGAGACCCGCGCGGGAGAGAAGGGGGAGACTCACGCGGAGAGAGAAGGGGGAGACACACACAGAGAGAGACAGGGGCTACAGAGAGATAGAGAAAGAGAAGGGGGGATACAGAGAGAGAAGGGGAGAGGGGGAGACAGAGAAGGGGGAGACAGAGTGAATTAAGGGGGGAGACAGAGGGAGGGACACAAATAGAGAGGGAGAGAAAGGGGGAGACAGTGAGAGAAAGAGAGAGAAGGGGGAGACACAGAAAGAGGAGAGAGAGAAGGGGGGGACAGGGTAATGGGTTGAGACAGGCATCCCCTAACCCTGTACAGGTAGCACTTTGTTAGCAGGTGACCAGGCATCCCCTCCCTCTTCCTCTCCCTGTACAGGCAGCACTTTGAACCTTCGATAACAGCGGGTCCCCATCGTTGGCGGCAGCGGCTCCCCGTCATTTGCGCAGGCAGCAGCGGGTCCCGGTTATTTGCGCAGGCAGCAGTGGGTCCCAGTCATTTGCGCAGGCAGCAGCAGGTCCCGGGCATTTGCGCAGGCAGCAGCGGGTCCCGGTCATTTGCACAGGCAGCAGCGGGTCCCGGTCATTCGGATCTCGTGGCTTTGAGCAGCGTCCAAGAAGAGGGGGAAGAAACATAAGTGGAGGGGAGAGGCCGGACCGCCTCAGCCTGCGGCCAGCCTCTTAGCACTTCAGTGCATCTGCACAGAAAGGCGATTCAACTGTGCCGCACTAGTGCATGTGGAGTCGGACACCAGGAGAAGTGAGGGACATAGTGGGCGGGGCTTCGGACGGCCACTGACGGTGGTGACAGTAAGAAAATTATTATTTTTTGCTTGTCACTGATTTCTACCAGCACCATCTGGGCCTATTTTCATGGGGGGGGCCTGGAGCTGCAGCTCCACCCGCCCCATTGTTAATCCGGCCCTGGTTAAACCCATTACATTAATCATACATAAATCTGGTATTATTAATAACTTAATGTGGTAATCTATAATAATATTCTTATTCCCATCAGATAAATGTTTACGTGACTCTGAACAATATGATCCCACACATGATATGATTATCTATTTCCATCCTCAAGATATACATATATCCACATATATCCATATACTCATATATATATATATATATATATATATATATACGTATACACACACACATACTCCTGCTATTACAATTTGTTAGGAATTATATATATATATATATATTTACAAACACATACATCTCCAAGAGTTCAAACTATGAATGTCAATATCTCAGATTTCTAAATGTCTGGTTTGTATCTTGGTTAGCTATTTGCTAATTGAGTTTCTCGCAGCTTCGGTTCCTGGGTATTGTCTCTTCGTTTGTTTTTTTCTTCAGGTGAGACAATGACAATCCAGTACTTATTGTTTTAAATAGAAACTCGGCTATCCTAGTAAACAAAGGTGTTTGCCTTCTTCATAGAATTCCAAAGCCTAGTGCAAATAAGGCCATTGTATTTTAGTCTCTGGGAGTTTTAATTTATGTGTGACCGATCTTCATGCTATTTAGAAGAAAAAGCAGACAGTGTGGGATTTATACAATATATAGATTAGATTTATGATATGTCTTTGTGGCTTTTCCATGAGAGTACAAATTCCACTGTAATTACTCATACCACGCTCTAATGCACAGGGCCGCGGGAGCGACCATACGCAATTTGCGAACATGTGCAATCACAGCCGAACACGTACGCACACGGAGGCCATCTATGTGGTGTTTGTACACAATGTGTGTGTTGTAATATTTTCTGACTTCGACACTATGTATTATGTTATATTATACTAATACCCTCTTATGGGGGAGAATGAAGAAAGAAATGGAGAGGAATGAAACTGATGTAAAGGGATTAAGATGAAATAAAGAATTAAGATGTAGTAAGAGGAAAAGGTAATAGAATGTTGCACACCTATAGTCCTTTAAAATCCTTTTTTGGTTATTATTGTAACAGCCGGCATACCGACACCTCATCTCCCTCTTGGGGGTCCAGAATAAATAGCGTGGTGCGCCACCGTGCCCGCAGCGTGGCGAGCAAAGCGAGCCCACAAGGGGCTCATTTGCGCTCGCCACGCTGTCGGTATGCCGGCGGTCGGGATTCCGGCGCCGGTATGCTGGTCGCAGGGAGCCCGGCCGCCGGCATACAATACTACACCCGATTTCAAGTTATGTGCTCTGCCCACAGCTTTGTGGAAAATCTATAAAAATAAATGTGAGGATGCATTAACATATCATCTGACTATATTAATCCAAGCTAAATGTGACAATTGAGCACTGGAAATATGGAAGTAATAACCATGCAGCTGTCCTAAATGCTATTGCAAGACTGATCTTCCTCTCATGCAGCTTCATATAAGCCGCATCACTCTGCATATCCTTACACTGACTTCATACTTTAGCTGGGTACACACTAGATGACATGGAAATGATATAATGTCGCTCACGATTTCCCTGGAAATTCTGGACAAGTGATATTGTACGTACACACTGAGTGATTTTACACATGACCAAACAATATACGCAAGTGGTTCCACGCTACCAAATTGTTAGGTTTCAGCCTAATTTAAATACTGGGCAGGAATTTCAGATGGGAAGGGCAGGACTTCAGGACGGTGGGCAGAAGTCAAATTTAGATGTCATATGTGTGGCATTTGTGTGTCACATATTGGTGGATGGCAGCTTATTAAAACATTGGTGGGCAGCACTGTTGGGTGGCATACATTTGGTGGCCAGCTTCATTGGTGAGCAGCAGCATACAACATTGATGGACAAGTGGGAAGCACTGTATACATACCAAAATGCGCAGAATGTTCCAATCCTGGATCCTCTATCATCACTGCTGCCAGTGATCAGCCCAGAAAATGGCAGATGGGAGTGTTCAGGGAGTGGCTCTGATGACGTCCACACAAGGCAGGTCATGAAGACATATAGTTCGTCATTGGTAGCGTACACACTGTGCGATTTGCTCAGTCATTACTGACTGTTTCAAAATTAAGGGGGTAATTCAGACCTGATCGCTAGGGTGCGTTTTTTGCATCCCTGCGATCAGGTAGCTGCCGCCTGCAGTGGGAGGGGGAATTCGCTGTGCAGGTGTGCAACCGCATTTGCAGAGAGCTGCACAAACAAAAGTTTGTGCAGTCTCTGCACAGAGTTGCCGCCCACAAGCGGCCTATTCCTGTCAGTCACCTTGCGATCGCCTGTGCGATCGCTTTGTTCGCACCATCCCATCGCTGCCCAGCGCTCCCCGGTGCTGCTACCGACGCACCTGCACATTGTGGTGCATATGCATGTACAGTTCAGAGCCAATCGCCCGCCGTGCGAAAACGCACAGCAGCTATCGGGTCTGAATTACCCCCTAAGTTGAATATACAGGGGACACAGGAGCATGCATCGCTAGCAATATAAGGAGCAATTCAGACCTGATCAATAGGCAGTGATTTTTGCACTGCTGCGATCAGATAGTCGCTGCCTACAGCGGGAGTGTATTTTATCTGTGCAAACGCATGTGTAGCAGAGCTGCACAAACTGATTTGTGCAGTCTCTGCGCAGCCCAGGATTTATTCAGATGCTGCGATCACTTCAGGTTGTTCGGGACCAGAATTGACGTCAGGAACCTTTCCTGCAAACGCATGGACACGCCTGCGTTTTTCCAGACAGTCCCTGAAAACGGTCAGTTGCCACCCACAAACACCCTCCTCCTGTCAATCCCCTTGCGATCGCCTGTGCGTTCGGAAATTTCACACCATCCCGTCGCTGACTAGCGATCCCCGTTGCTGCGGTCCATCGTGCCTGCGCATTGCGGTGCATGCGCAGTTCAGATCTGATCGCAGGCTGTGAGAAAACGCAGCCTAGCGATCATGTCTGAATCGTCCCCATAATGCGTACACACTGAACGATTGAAACAATTTGTTGTAGCAATTGGTTGTTATCAGCAAATTAGTTTAAAATGTCATCTAGTGTGTTCCTGGCTTTATTCCACATTTAAATTACTCAACCTCATCTACAAACCCTTCAACAACACCAGCCCTCCATACAACTCAACTGCACTTTGAAAAACTCTTATGTACAGATGTGTCCAACTACATCTAGCCTCCCTGCACGTTAAGCAGCCCTTCTAGTCATGCCACAGCGCAGAGCGGCTTTATATGCAACATTTTCCATTAAAATGCAAACCGATGTGCTTGGCGTGAGTGAGCTGACAGGTCCCGTGTCAGACAACTTTTTTTCTGAAAATACATCTTATTCGCATTTTACGCTGATATATCTATTTATTTTTTTGCAAAATACTTCCTGGTACACGAGTCTTATAATTTGCTTTAATAATTTGAATTTTCTAATAATTCCAGAAAATTTTAATTATCGTTAGCTGCTTTGTTTTGGGTGTCAGGTGCAATCAAACAAATATTTGTTGATTTTCACACATTCCCTGTGGCAAAAAAGGGGATTGCATGTGTTTTCTTATTTGAGGATAATGACTAAGGGGGTCATTCCGAGTTGTTCGCTCGTTATTTTTTTCTCGCAACGGAGCGATTAGTCGCTAATGCGCATGCGCAATGTCCGCAGTGCGACTGCGCCAAGTAAATTTGCTATGCAGTTAGGAATTTTACTCACAGCATTACGAGTTTTTTTCTTCGTTCTGGTGATCGTAATGTGATTGACAGGAAGTGGGTGTTTCTGGGCGGAAACAGGCCGTTTTATGGGAGTGTGTGAAAAAACGCTACCGTTTCTGGGAAAAACGCGGGAGTGGCTGGAGAAACGGAGGAGTGTCTGGGCGAACGCTGGGTGTGTTTGTGACGTCAAACCAGGAACGACAAGCACTGAACTGATCGCACTGGCAGAGTAAGTCTCGAGCTACTCAGAAACTGCACAGAGAAGTCTTTTCGCAATATTGCGAATCTTTCGTTCGCAATTTTACTATGCTAAGATTCACTCCCAGTAGGCGGCGGCTTAGCGTGTGCAAAGCTGCTAAAAGCAGCTTGCGAGCGAACAACTCGGAATGAGGGCCTAAGTACAGTATGTTACCAAAAGAGAGAAAATGCTAAATATAAGTTGCACAAATGCATTTTGCGTTTTACATGCTCTCTCATCGGATGGCACTCGTTATACCGGCGCTGGGATCCCGACCACCGGTAAACCGACCGCCGGTATACCGACAACTTTTCTCCCTCTTGGGGCCCTGGAGGGCGAAATAAATAGTGTGGTAGCGCCACTGAGCCCGCAAGGGGCTCATTTGCGCTCATCCCGCTGCCAGCATTTCCGGCTGTCGGGATCCCGCCGTCGATGTGCTGGGCGCCGGGATCCCAACAGCCAGCAATTCGTAGTACACCCCTTTCATCACCATGCTAGAAAACACAGAGGCCTGAATGTTATTTAGAACAAATAGGCAGAAGAGGTACGTCCGGCGCTATACAATTGCAAGACTTTTTTTTAATGCGGTATATCTGTGGCTTTTTTGATTTATCCCATAGGTTTCAGGATAAGTGCCTGGAGCTATAGGTTAACACGGTTGACGTGATAAGGGCATAACGCCCTACATACCTCGGATTTCTGCAGTAGGTGCTGGCTGGCTTATCCTGGGTTGCAGTTGAATAACCCTAATTGAATCTGCCCCTATGTTTTCTTCTCTAGAAAATATACATTTAATTGCTGTGTCTTTTTCTGATATTCGCCCTTTTGAGTAATTGATACTTTAGCAATGTATAAAGTTATCAAGAAATTTGTGAGGAAGATTTATCAAACTTTCAAAAAGTGGAGGTGTAACCCATAGCAACCAATCAGCTATTATTTTCTAGAATGTATTAGATAAGTAGTAACGAATCCGATTGGTTGCCCAAAAAAATCTAATTGCTATGGGCAGCACCTTCATTTTACCTTTTTGATAGGGCTTTATAAACGAACAGAGCGGGAAAATAAAACTTACTCAAGATGGAGCTTTTGTGAAGTTTGTTAATTTTATTTATTTTTATACAAGCATATTATATATTTTAATAGATACAACTAAACAACTGGTAGTAAGCTAACACAACCATTTTTCAGGGCATTTTACTTCATGTTGGATTTTTACACCCAAACAACTATTTGAGCATATAATTGAATTTATTTAATTTGGCAGTGGATTTGTTTTCTGTTTCTGCTTGATGGTGTGGGCTCTGTGTCAGTGGCGGAACTACCGCCAGTACAAGCTGTGCCTTGCACTGGGGTCCGCCACTGTCTAGGGGCCCAAAGCCAGAGTGGCATGTAATGAGTCAAACTGAGCCCACCGACGAGAGGAGCGCAGCGGCCACGGGTGGGGGTCAGGAGGAGGAGGGAGGTGGAGGAGGGAGCCGCAGCAGCGCTACGTAATTGGTGTAGGCGCCACTGCTGCTGTCCCTATCCTTCACCATAGGCTGTCCTCCGCCACTGTGAATGCTGGGATGCGCTTCCCTCATCACAGCGGCGGAGGATAGTCTATGGTGAAGAAGAGGGACAGCTGCAGCGGCGCCTACACCAATCACACTGCGCTGCTGCGGCTTTTTCCTCTCCCTCCCTCCTTCTTCTCCCCTGCCCGAGATCATCATCTGCCGGAAGCTGCACCGAGGAGCCTGACTGCCAGCGGAGACAGTAGGTATAATCTATTCTTTCTGTCTGTCTGTCTATCTATCTAGTCTGTCGGTCTACCGTAATGTGTAAAAAGGGGATACTGTCTGCCGCTATGTGTAAATAGGGGACGCTGTCTGCCGTAATGTGTAAAAAGGGGATGCTGTCTGTCGTAATGCGTAAAAGGTGGACGCTGTCTGCCATAATGTGTAAATAGGGGAATCTGTCCGCCGTAAGGTCTAAAAGGGGCTCTACCTGGTGTAGTGGCGCTACTGTGCAGCGTAATTTGACTAATGGAGACTACTGTGCACCGTTATATGAATTGGTATTATTTTGTTGCCACACCCCTTCCCCACGAAGCCACGCCCCTATATTTTTTGCGCACGCCTACGGCGCGCACTGCCCCTTTTTTATATAGAGGGGGGGCTCAGATGCCATTTCTTGCACACAGCGCTAAAATGTCTAGTTACGGCACTGTTGCTAGGTATCCATTTCCCTGGCCCTGAGCAGGTCCCCCTCACCAGATCCTCTCCAGGGGTGAGGGGGTGGACTTGGATGGGATGAGGGGGGGAGCCCAAAGCATTTTGTCGCACCTGGGCCCACCGCTCGCTAGTCCCGCCACTGCTCTGTGTACGCTCTTGCGGATTGTTGCAGGGTACAATAGGAAATATTGGGTATAAACTCACTCAGCACCATAATTTTAATAATTTCATACAACACATTTTAGATTTTGTTGGGACAAACCTCTGTCTGCGAGTGCTCAATAAGCATTGCTTTATGGATATTCCACTTGAGCCATTGGACAACTGTAATTTTTCATGTACATCACTCATCCAGTTATTTATAGTTGTGCTGAATTGCAACATTGCAGCTTGTGTGGGTAACATACACTAGCGTATTGCTAATGGGCGTAGTGTGTGTGGTGCACACAGACCCCGGGGTCCAGGGGGCCCTCACCACACACCCTGCACTCATTGATTTCAATACTTTCTCTCCGAAGTCCCGCATTGGCGGCAGCAGCAGCGCTGCAGAAGTCACCAGAAAAATGGCGCAGCACCATTTTCCTGAAGACCTGTGCATTAGACTCCAGGACAGCACTAGGATCGCCTAGTGATCCTAGTGCCCAGAGCTTCTGCGCTGCCAGCTAGGGAGGAGGGGCTCAGTCGGAGCCTGCACACGGACTCTTCCTCTCTAGATGCCCCCCTGGTAATATAAGAGAACTGTACATCTTTCTAGCACTGTTATGGCTAGTGTACTATACATAGGGCCTGATGCAGACCGAAACACAAAGTTAACATCATTTAAGTTTAAAAAAAAGCGTAGAGTATTTCTGCCATATACAGAGGTCGAGATGGGATCTGGTCGGCCACAGTAGCATATGTGCCTGGTTTCTACCAGGGGGCATTGTAAAGATATTAACATCCAACTTGTGCCGTTTATTTGGGGATGAAGTCAAAAGGTGGATCATTATAATGTCAACACCACATTATGATTGTCAACATTATAATGATATCAGGGTAGCGGGAGATATACTCACCCGGAAGTCATAGTCATGTCAGCTGTGACCCAGAGACGCCGTTGGAGTTGCGCCTGACTGCCCACCATATTTCTAGATTAACTTTCATTGTGTTTACTTAGAAAGTCTGTAAACACTGAATTAATTGTTGGTTAACTATAGCAAAATATTAAAATGATAGTGAAGTTGTGATAAGAATTAGAAGTGTTAGGAGAGAATTAGCTGGACCTCACTTGTACTAATTCCTGATTGAATTTCAGTGGCAGAGCAGGGCTCACTGCCCCCCTGTTCCAGCTGTGCCCTCCGAACCCGTGATGTCGCGTGAAGGGGTGGGGCTGGTGGTAGTAGAAATTGGAGAGCTCCCTGGACACTTTGAGCATAGTACATAGTTAATGTTATAGCACGAGACCTTTTTTTAGCATAAATCGATTCACACCGTGGATCATTCCTCTTATAAGAGATGGAGCATAGAAAGGGGTGACATCCCGTCTAATTCAGGAAAGCAAATTCCCAAACTAGAATTACTTTATTAAAGATGCAGAGACATAGTAGAAGAAATTCACTAACAAGCAAATGTAGAAAGTGATGATAATAATAATGCTGTGCTGTTTATGGAATTTGCATTGATTGTTTATTGTTGTATACCAAAGGTCAAAGGACTGCCAGAAGGATTCAGCTATCCCAAAATTGGCTCGAACTACTCTGTAAAAACTGTAGAAAAAACCTGGAAGGCTCTTCAAGACTTTAAAAAAGGAAACGCCATTTTCACCGTCCCTACCACACCAGTGAAATGTGGAGGAGCTCCACAGAAAATCATGTATTTAAGTGATGCATATCTCAGAAAAGTAAGTTTACTTCACACAATCTGCAGGCTTTAGGACGAATTAATACATAAATAAAAATGACTTCTATCAACATCTTAAAAGTATATTTCATTCAAAGAGACGCAGGGCATTGTATTGGAGGTTCTGGAGCCTGCAGGCTACCAAAAGGCTAGTAAGATACTTTGGCATATTTATAATGGGTGCAGGATGTGCTGTGCACAAGGGCCCCTGGGTCCAGTGGGGCCCACACCGCAAACCTGCACCCATATAATTGAACTTACCCCTCCAGTGTTCCACTGCGGCTGGTGCTGCAGACATAAATCACTGGTAACAAACAAGAATGGCACTGCGTTATAGGTAAAGAATAGGTTGGGACTGCATGTGCTGCTGTAGGGAGTGGGGCTACTACCAAGCTCCACTAGAATACAAACACAGAGAAACCAAAAACTTCCCCAGCGCACAATGCAGTATATAGGGGGAGAAGCTCACAAAAATTTGTTGTCACTTTCCTAACCCTTAATTGGATATGTAAGGAAACCAAATACTAGAAATCCAGTTAAATCAATCTTTTATTTGGTTAGAATGGTAAAACAGAATTAGTTATTAGTCTAAAAGACAATAAATCAATTATAAAGGGGTGACTGCCTATTACCGGTAAACAAAAACCACCACAAATACAAACATGTAACATGTATAGCAGAATGTGTATAGTAATATTTCACTATGCCCCACTGCACTTTAGTAGTCTCCAGGGCATGGGTAGAAAAAAATATAGTCCTGAATAGACTGGATGCGCTGATTTGCGTCTTACTCTCTCTATATTCTTCAGTTAGTGACCGCAGTTGTTATTTAATAGAAAGTCCTTATTGGGGAACGCACGATCGATGGTATAGACCGTGCAAATAGCAACCTATACTTCTCCCAATGTGTAAGGCACGTCCCTTTTATCACTGTTTTTGTGCTGGATGAAGGGAACCTTTCTTTAATAAGGAATTTACCTTATACCAATGTCCCAGGAAAGTTCTTTAAACCAAAGGCTGCTCACTGGCTATCCGATCCTCTGTGCTGATGAGACGGGGAGGAATGGAGTCCGCCGGCGGAAGTCCCGTACATGCTGCTTGTAGCGCTACTCAGCGTGCTCGGGATCGATGATCTCTGAAATCTACGCGTTTCGCCTGCGTCAGGCTTCGTCAGGACTACAGAGTAGCGCTACAAGCAGCGTGTACGGGACTTCCGCCGGCGGACTCCATTCCTCCCCCTCTCATCAGCACAGAGGATCGGATAGCCAGTGAGCAGCCTTTGGTTTAAAGAACTTTCCTGGGACATTGGTATAAGGTAAATTCCTTATTAAAGAAAGGTTCCCTTCATCCAGCACAAAAACAGTGATAAAAGGGACGTGCCTTACACATTGGGAGAAGTATAGGTTGCTATTAGCACGGTCTATACCATCGATAGTGCGTTCCCCAATAAGGTCTTTCTATTAAATAACAACTGCGGTCACTAACTGAAGAATATAGAGGGAGTAAGACGCAAATCAGCGCATCCAGTCTATTCAGGACTATATATTTTTTCTATCCATGCCCTGGAGACTACTAAAGTGCAGTGGGGCATAGTGAAATATTACTATACACATTCTGCTATACATGTTACATGTTTGTATTTGTGGTGGTTTTTGTTTACCGGTAATAGGCAGTCACCCCTTTATAATTGATTTATTGTCTTTTAGATTATTAACTAATTCTGTTTTACCATTCTAACCAAATAAAAGATTGATTTAACTGGATTTCTAGTATTTGGTTTCCTTACATATCCAATTAAGGGTTAGGAAAGTGACAACAAATTTTTGTGAGCTTCTCCCCCTATATACTGCATTGTGCGCTGGGGAAGTTTTTGATAAATCACTGGTAAAATGGCGTGGTGGCCATTTTCCCAGTGAGTTGCGCATGCACAGTAATTATGTCCCCGAGAACAAGGCACAGGTGTCATTTTCTTGGAGGCCTGCGCATGCATGATAGACTATGTCCCAAAGTCAGAGTCTACAGCACTGCCAGAGAGGAGGGGGTCGCATGGAGCCTGCGCATGGGCCCACTCCATTCTTAATCTGCCCCTGGTCAGATATCAGAGCTGGCAGATGGGAGGCAGCAGAAGGAAGTAAGAGCAAGATTGCTGAAAGTCATAATAGCATAGCAATCCTTTAAAGTGGCAATGTCCCTAATGAATTGTACAGCTGATTTAGCATTATTATTGATCAAAACCACTAAATTGTCCACATCCACTTTAAACAGGTCACAATTTAACAACTACATATAACTTAGGGGCATATGCATCAAAGCTTGGAGAGCCAATAGGGGTCTATTTACTCGGAGAGAGATAAAGTACCAACTAATCGGCTCCTAACTGCTGTGTTACATGCTGTGTTTGAAAAATGTCAGTTAAGAGCCGATTGGCTGGCACTTTATCTCTCTCCACTTTATTTTTCTCCAATGAATAAGGTGTTAGGCTTTTTTTTACCAGTGCACAATGTATATCCTGTAGAGATGGTCGCAGTGGTTCCTATCGCAGCAAAATCTGCGACCATACTACTCACATGCTGGGGCCGCTCAAACAGGGCAATCCTATTGCGATCGCATCGAATAGAGGTTGACCCTGCCTACATGCTTTCTATAGCAGGAAATGCAGATGACGTCAACTGCCAGCCCCGACAACAGCCATGACATATCTGCGTTTCATGGCTTCCGCCCCCACATCGTCGCCCCCAGATGCCCGTTGCCTGTCAATCACTATGCGATCACATCCTTCTAAGATGTGAAGGATTGTGCATGTGCACTAAAGCCACTGCACGTGCGCAGACCCTTTGGATGCGGCCCTATATGTAAATGCAGCGGCTTTATCCATCTGTGAATAAGGGGCTAAGGGAGGACATTTACTAAGCAGTGATAAGAGCGGAGAATTGAGCCAGTGGAGAAGTGGCCCCTTCAACCAATCAGCAGCTCTGCATCATTTTATAGTATGCAAATTATAGATGCTACTTCAGTGTTGATTGGTTGCTATGGGCAATTTCTCCACTGGCTCACTTCTCTGCTCTTATCACTGCTTAGTAAATGACCCCCAAAGTCCCGCACAGCCAGCAACTCTCAGGGTATTACATTTCAGCCAGCATCTTATATAATCAGTGAAATATGGTATAGTCCAGTATTTGTGTTGGATTAAGTATTTGTGTTGGTCCGTAAGGACCATGGGGATAGACGGGCTCCGCAGGAAACATGGGCACTTTAAGAAAGACTTTAGGTATGGGTGTGCACTGGCTCCTCCCTCTATGCCTCTCCTCCAGACCTCCATTTTACTACTGTGCCCAGAGGAGACTGGGTGCATTACAGGGAGCTCTCCTGAGTTTCCTGTCAGAAAGTATATTTGTTAGGTTTTTTATTTTCAGGGAGCCTGCTGGCAACAGACTCCCTGTATCGAGGGACTGAGGGGAGAGAAACAGACCTACTTTAATGCTAGGCTCTGTTTCTTAGGCTACTGGACACCATTGGCTCCAGAGGGATCGGTACGCAGGTCTCACCCTCGCCATCTGTCCCAGAGCCGCGCCGCCATCCTCCTCGCAGAGCCGGAAGATAGAAGCCAGGTGAGTATGAGAAGAAAAGAAGACTTCAGAGGCGGCAGAAGACTTCATGATCTTCACTGAGGTAACGCACAGCAGTAAAGCTGTGCGCCATTGCTCCCATACACCTCACACACGGCAGTCACTGTAAGGGTGCAGGGCGCAGGGGTGGCGCCCTGAGCAGCATATGAACCTCTCTTTGGCAAAAATATATATATATACAGCTGGGCACTGTATATATAAAGAGCCCCCGCCAGTTTTTAGTATATTTGAGCAGGACAGAAGCCTGCCGCCGAGGGGGCGGGGCTTCTCCCTCAGCACTCACCAGCGCCATTATCTCCACAGCACAGCGCTGAGAGGAAGCTCCCCGGACTCTCCCCTGCTTATTCCACGGTGAAAGAGGGTTTCAAAGAAGGGGGGGGGGGGCACATAATTTGGCGCATATATATATATATATATATATATATAAACAGCGCTACTGGGTAAACATATATTTATTGTGTTTTTTCCTTGGTCATATAGCGCTGGGTGTGTGCTGGCATACTCTCTCTCTGTCTCTCCAAAGGGCCTTGTGGGGGAACTGTCTTCAGATAAGAGGATTCCCTGAGTGTGTGGTGTGTCGGTACGCGTGTGTCGACATGTCTGAGGTAGAAGGCTCTCCTAGGGAGGAGGGGGAGCAAATGAATGTGGTGGCTCCGTCGACAATGCCGACACCTGATTGGATGGATATGTGGAATGTTTTAAGTGCTAATGTAAATTTATTGCACAAAAGATTAGACAAAGCTGAAGCTAGGGAACAGCCAGGGAGTCAACCCATGTCTGTCTCTATGTCGCAGGGACCTTCGGGGTCTCAAAAGCGCCCACTATCCCAAATAGTAGACACAGATACCGACACGGATTCTGACTCCAGTGTCGACTACGATGATGCAAAGTTACAGCCAAAATTGGCTAAATGTATTCGATATATGATTATTGCAATAAAAGATGTTTTGTATATCACAGAGGAACCCCCTGTCCCTGACACGAGGGTACACATGTATAAGGGAAAGAAACCTGAGGTAACCTTTCCCCCCTCACATGAGTTGAACGAATTATGTGAAAAAGCTTGGGAAGCTCCAGACAAAAAACTGCAGATTCCCAAAAGGATTCTTATGGCGTATCCTTTCCCGCCAACGGACAGGATACAGTGGAAATCCTCCCCTAGGGTGGACAAAGCATTGACACGCTTTTCCAAAAAGGTAGCGCTGCCATCCCAAGATACGGCTACCCTCAGGGATCCTGCTGACCGCAAGCAGGAGGTTACCTTGAAGTCCATTTACACACATTCTGGTACCTTACTCAGACCGGCGATTGCGTCGGCCTGGGTTTGTAGCGCTGTAGCAGCATGGACAGATACCTTATCAGAGGAAATTGAGACCCTAGATAAGGATACCATTTTATTGACCCTAGTGCATATAAAAGATGCTTTCTTATATATGAGAGATGCTCAAAGAGACATTAGTCTACTGGGTTCTAGAATCAACGCTATGTCGATTTCTGCTAAACTAGTCCTATGGACCCGGCAATGGACAGGTGATGCCGACTCAAAGAGGCATATGGGAGGTTTCACCTTACAAGGGTGAGGAATTGTTTGGGGAAGGTCTCTCGAACCTGGTCTCCACAGCTACAGCTGGTAAATCAAATTTTTGCCTTATATTCCCTCACAGCCTAAGAAAGCACCACATTATCAAATGCAGTCCTTTCGATCACAAAGAAACCAGAAAGTACGAGGTGCGTCCTTTCTTGCCAGAGGTAAGGGCAGAGGGAAAAAGCTGCACAACACAGCTAGTTCCCAGGAACAGAAGTCCTCCCCGGCCTCTACAAAATCCACCGCATGACGCTGGGGCTCCGCTGAGGGAGTCCGCCCCAGTGGGGGCACGTCTTCGAGTTTTCAGCCACATCTGGGTTCACTCACAGGTGGATCCCTGGGCAATAGAAATTGTTTCTCTGGGTTACAAGCTGGAATTTGAAGAGGTGCCTCCTCGCCGGTTTTTCAAATCGGCCCTACCAGCTTCTCCCCCGGAAAGGGAGATAGTGTTAAATGCAATTCACAAATTGTATCTTCAACAGGTGGTGGTCAAGGTTCCCCTGCTTCAACAAGGGAGGGGATATTACTCAACCCTGTTTGTAGTCCCGAAACAGGACGGTTCGGTCAGACCCATTTTAAATTTAAAATCCCTGAACCTATACTTGAAAAGGTTCAAGTTCAAGATGGAATCGCTAAGAGCGGTCATCGCCAGCCTGGAAGGGGGGGATTTTATGGTATCTCTGGACATAAAGGATGCATACCTTCATGTTCCCATTTATCCACCTCATCAGGCGTACCTGAGATTTGCGGTACAGGATTGTCATTACAAATTTCAGACGTTGCCGTTTGGGCTTTCCACGGCCCCGAGGATTTTCACTAAGGTAATGACTGAAATGATGGTGCTCCAAGGTGTTACAATTATCCCGTACTTGGACGATCTCCTCATAAAAGCGAGATCAAGAGAGCAGTTGCTGAACAGCGTCTCACTTTCACTGTAGGTGTTACAGCAACACGGCTGGATTCTCAATATCCCGAAGTCGCAGTTGGTTCATACGACTCGTCTGACCTTCTTGGGCATGATTCTGGATACAGACCAGAAAAAGGTTTATCTTCCGATAGAAAAATCTCAGGAACTCATGACTCTGGTCAGGAACCTATTGAAGCCAAAACAGGTGTCAGTGCATCACTGCACTCGAGTTCTGGGAAAGATGGTGGCATCATACGAAGCCATTCCCTTCGTCAGGTTCCATGCGAGGACTTTCCAATGGGACCTACTGGACAAGTGGTCCGGGTCACATCTACAAATTCATCAGTTGATCACCCTGTCCCCCAGAGCCAGGGTATCTCTCCTGTGGTGGCTGCAGAGTGCTCACCTTCTAGAATGCCGCAGGTTAGGCATTCAGGACTGGATCCTGGTGACCACGGACGCAAGCCTCCGAGGTTGGGGAGCAGTCACACAGGGATGAAACTTCCAAGGTCTTTGGTCAAGTCAAGAGACTTGTCTTCACATCAACATCCTGGAACCATATACAACGCCCTACGTCAAGCGGAGACCTTACTTCGCGACCAACCAGTTCTGATCCAGTCAGACAACATCACCGCAGTGGCTCATGTAAACTGCCAAAGCGGAACAAGGAGCAGAGTGGCAATGGCGGAAGCCACTAGGATTCTTCGCTGGGCGGAAAATCATGTAAGCGCACTGTCAGCAGTGTTCATTCCGGGAGTGGACAACTGGGAAGCAGACTTCCTCAGCAGACACAACCTGCATCCAGGAGAGTGGGGACTTCATCAGGAAGTCTACGCACAGATTGCAAGTCAGTGGGGACTGCCCCAGATAGACATGATGGCGTCCCGCCTCAACAAAAAGCTACAGAGGTATTGCGCCAGATCAAAAAACCCTCAGGCGGTAGCTGTAGACGCCCTAGTGACACCGTGGGTGTTCCAGTCGGTCTATGTGTTTCCTCCTCTTCCTCTCATACCCAAGGTGTTGAGAATAATAAGAAAAAGAGGAGTGAGAACACTTCTCATTGTTTTAGATTGGCCACGAAGGACATGGTATCCGGATCTGCTGGAAATGCTCACAGAAGATCCGTGGCCTCTTCCTCTACGACAGGACCTGTTGCAACAGGGGCCCTGTCTGTTCCAAGACTTACCGCGGCTGCTTTTGACGGCATGGCGGTTGAACGCAGGATCCTAGCGGAAAAAGGCATTCCGGATGAGGTCATTCCTACGCTGATAAAGGCTATGAAGGACGTGACAGCTAAACATTATCACCGTATATGGCGAAAATATGTTTCTTGGTGTGAGGCCAGGAATGCTCCTACGGAAGAATTCTATCTGGGCCGTTTCCTTCACTTCCTACAGACTGGAGTGAATTTGGGCCGAAAATTAGGCTCCATTAAGGTTCAGATTTCGGCCTTATCCATTTTCTTTCAAAAAGAATTGGCTTCTCTCCCAGAAGTACAGACTTTTGTGAAGGGAGTGCTGCATATTCAGCCTCCTTTTATACCTCCGGTGGCGCCTTGGGACCTTAACGTGGTGTTGAGTTTCCTTAAGTCGCACTGGTTTGAACCACTTCAAACGGTGGAGTTATCATGACCACCTTCCAAGTGAGATATTTTATTAGCCTTGGCTTCGGCTAGGCGAGTGTCGGAATTGGCGGCTTTGTCTCATAAAAGCCCCTATCTGGTTTTCCATATGGATAGAGCGGAATTGCGGACCCGTCCTCAATTCTTGCCTAAGGTGGTGTCATATACGCGAGACTTGGAGGATTCCGAGTTCCTTGATGTAGTCAGGGCTTTGAAAATTCACGTGGCCAGAACGGCTAGAGTTAGAAAAACAGAAGCACTGTTTGTCCTATATGCAGCCAACAAGGTTGGCGCCCCTGCTTCAAAGCAGACTATTGCTCGCTGGATCTGTAACACGATTCAGCAGGCGCATTCTACGGCTGGATTGCCGTTACCAAAATAGGTCAAGGCCCATTCCACTAGGAAGGTGGGCTCGTCTTGGGGGGCTGCCCGAGGGTTCTCGGCACTACAACTGTGCCGAGCTGCTACTTGGTCGGGTTCAAACACCTTTGCAAAGTTCTATACGTTTGATACCCTGGCTGAGGAGGACCTTCTGTTTGCTCAATCGGTGCTGCAGAGTCATCCGCACTCTCCCGCCCGTTTGGGAGCTTTGGTATAATCCCCATGGTCCTTACGGAGTTCCCAGCATCCTCTAGGACGCAAGAGAAAATACGATTTTAAACCTACCGGTAAATCTTTTTCTCGTAGTCCGTAGAGGATGCTGGGCGCCCGTCCCAAGTGCGGACTACTTCTGCAAGACTTGTATATAGTTTTGCTTACATAAGGGTTATATTATAGTTTTCATCGGTCTTGGACTGATGCTATGTTGTTTTCATACTGTTAACTGGTTAGTATATCACAAGTTATACGGTGTGATTGGTGTGGCTGGTATGAATCTTGTCCTTGGATTAACAAAAATCCTTTCCTCGTACTGTCCGTCTCCTCTGGGCACTGTTTCTCTAACTGAGGTCTGGAGGAAGGGCATAGAGGGAGGAGCCAGTGCACACCCATACCTAAAGTCTTTCTTAAAGTGCCCATGTCTCCTGCGGAGCCCGTCTATCCCCATGGTCCTTACGGATTTCCCAGCATCCTCTACGGACTACGAGAAAAAGATTTACCGGTAGGTTTAAAATCTTATTATTTAAAATATACTCAAGGCTCACACGGAATATATTTTCATGCAGAAACACAGAAGGTTTCATTTATTAACACCGTATTAAAGTGCACAATTGGCACAGAGCCAAAGCAACCAATCGGCAATTATCTTTTATCTCTGGTGCATGGTAGAAAGTGAAAGCAGGTGAATACAGTATGTTTCAAGA
The DNA here is from genome assembly GCF_028390025.1 of Pseudophryne corroboree. Lineage (NCBI taxonomy): Eukaryota > Metazoa > Chordata > Amphibia > Anura > Myobatrachidae > Pseudophryne > Pseudophryne corroboree. The sequence goes on along the minus strand of NC_086449.1, from coordinate 268,657,635 downwards.
ATCCCTATCAACTTTGTAACAAGATTAAACTTGTCAGTGTGCAATATTTTAGCCATATATAGAAATGAGTCCATTGTTGTCCTGTACTAACAGCGCTATCACACAACCGAGAGTAACCGTATTTATCACTTATGAGATAAGCAAAACCTACAGTGGGACACGCAGTCTAACTGACTTATTATCTGATATATTAAGGGAAAGGCTATATTATAATAAAACAATACATGGCTTTTTTATTAATGATTTAAATGTAAAAGAACAATTACGTTTAATATAACACTACAGTTCAAATATTCATATCAATAATTACACTGAACTGGGCAAAATGTAACTTTGTAGGGTTCTGGAGTAAGCACAAAAGGACTGCAAATAATATACCTTTATTCAAGCAGGGATATTTTATTATACTTTTATACAGTATTAGTACTAACTCCCTAAATATGAACTAATAACATACACACACACACACACACACACACACAAACACACACACACACACACACACACACACACACACAACACTGGAATCCTGACAGGCAGTGAAATGCTGCCGCTGGAATACTGGCAACACAGGCTATTCTCACTCTGGGTGTCCACGTGCCCAGCAATCAGGATCCCGCTGTCTGTATCATGACAGCCAGAATCAGTACGTATTCCGTTAGTTCTTCCCTGCTGCCCAGTGCTTAGACATAGTAACCATGGGACGAGGTCAAGTGTCATTTTCAAAGTTGTCTTTATATGTTCCACCCATAGACAGGAAAACGATCTGATGCCAACTTCTACTTCAACACTGCTTTGGGCGCCGTATTTACAGTGAAGAAGTACACAGATGCCCTGTTAGAGATAATCAAGGAGCGGGATATCCATGTCAACTACAAACACAACCTCATTGAAGTGCGGGCAGACAAGCAGGAAGCCGTGTTTGAGAACCTTGATAATCCAGGAGAGACCAAAGTTTTCCAGGTAAACCGGAACTCAGGCAAAAAAAATCTTATAAATTGAAGGCCGGGGCGATGAAAACACATGGGATTGGGGCCTTATTCCCGATCCCATGTGTTATTGCACGATCACGGGTCCAGTTTCAACCGATAAAAACTGCCTCTAATTGGATACTGCGATAATGACCATTGGTCATTAATCGCGATATCCGCCCGTTTTTACCAGCCGAAAGTGCTTTGGGCTAATAGGATACCGCCATAAGTGCAGAAAATATACAGAGATTCAATAACTACGGTACTCTATAGTAGCTATTAAAATATTCACCCTCTTTTGCATTTTTCACGTTATCACATTATGGAATCAGGATTTATTTTGAAATTCTGACCACTGATCAACACAACATACTCTATCAGTAATGTAAAAAGAAAAAAAATGCTAAAGCTTTTTGTTAAATACAAATAGACATGTGGGCACTGACACCTTCACCCAGGTTTCTTTGCAATTTTGCCCAAGTTTCATTAGGTTGGATTAGAGAGCAGAAATGTTCATATTGTTTTACAGATTCTTACTGTATCTGGGCATTGGATGAGCCACTCTGGGATATTCCATTTTTCTATGTATGCCACTCTAAGGTGGCGTTTGCTGAATGCTTTATGACATTGTGCTGTTGGATTAGAACATTTCTTGCAGACTGCTGCAGGTTTACCTCCAAGACTCATTTGTACCTTGCGTAATCCATTTGTCGCTTTATTTTAACAAATGTTAAAGTCCCTGAACCCGAGAAGTGTCCTATAACATTATACTTGCATCATTATGCTAAATGTTAGGCTTGCACCAAACATGGTGTTGAGGCCAAACAATTTTTTATTGTCCTAATCGGGCCATATTGCCCTCTACTTGGTATGTGGGCTTTAACAGACTCTAGATGACATTCCATGAGTTTTTTTATTTATTAATGATTTAATAATTTTATTTTCATCATCCTCTCATTATCATGGTTATAGATCTCTGCCTTAGAGTGTCCTGGAGAATATTAAACAACTTTAAAATCTTGATTGGTCCTTTCAGGGACATCATCTTTGATCTGCTTTGAATGATCTCTGATATTTCTGATGAAGCTCCTGTTTGGAAATGTACTAACCAACTTTTTTCCTTTGCTTTTAACCAGTTTAGGGTTTAATAATAGCCATATTTTGTTTGGTGGATTTTAGAATTAATATATTGTATAAACCCCCAACACATCTGCTGTGAGACCTTCAGTAAGCTGAGAAATGCAACAAAAAAAAAAAGTAACCGTGACTAATACACACTTCAGCGTGTACCTGTTTTATATATGATTGTGAATGTAACAAAGTTCTTACACTGTTTTTGAATTCGCCTTTCAGCAAGTAAGTTGTATTTCAGTAAATGGTATTAGTGTAATCACCCACTCTTTTGTTCACACAGTATGAAATGCTTCATGTAACCCCTCCGATGGGACCCCAAGATGTACTAGTGAACAGTGCCGTGGCAGACGCAGTTGGCTGGGTGGATGTAGACAAAGAGACTCTACAGCATAAGAAGTACCCCAATGTTTTTGGCATAGGCGACTGCACAAACCTACCAATATCAAAAACAGCTGCTGCCGTCGGTAAAAACATTGTTTGTACTTTCAGTGATAATATTTTTTATTTAAAGCAGAGATAGACAACCTTTGATCCCCCACTGGTGTGAGGTACATGTTGGCATATATAGTCCCACAACACCTGCCTAGCTAGCGGTTGCCTGGGCCTTGCTTAAAGAAACATTACTTATTATTTATTAAGATACTTATATACCACACACATACAGCTGATTGCTCTACAGTGGACATGTAATCATTCGTTTCAGACCCTTCCCCAAAGGAGCTTACAACCTATATATTCCCTACCACATGTTAACACACATACACACTAGGGTTACATTTTTGTCAGAAGGCAGTTAACATACCAGTATGTTTTTGGATTGTGGGATGAAACCAAAGTACCCAAATTAACCAGACATGGAGAAAACAAACAAGTTCCATACATTCAGTATTATACCCTGGTTGGACTCTGAGTCTAACCCATGACCTCAGTGCAGAGACATCAATGCAATTTGCTCTGCCACTATGCTGCAGATATAGGAGTATATTCAGTTAAGGTTGAAACTGCCGTCTTGTTGAAAAGACAGCAGTTTTCGTCTTTTTCAGGTCGGAAGGGGTTCCGACCTATTCAGTCCCCAGCATTTTTATTCGACAAGTCGGGGAATTCGACTTGTCGAATAGTACGTGAATTGGCGGCATAGCCGCCGATTCGCGTGCTTCTGTGGGAAACGGGGCCAAATTCGACAAGTTTGGCCCCGTTTCTGACCATCTCAGTTCGACTTAAAAAGAAATCGAACTGAGAGGAGGAGACGGGGGAGAGCCGCGGCCAGACGGAGGACAGCATCGCTACAGCACAGCTCTGCAGGAGGATGTGTCATAGCTGCCGCTCACGGTAGCATCCATCCAGCTCCAGCGGCAGCATCCACCCAGCTCCAGCAAGTAAGCTCCCGCTTGCTGGAGCCGGGTGGACGCTGCCGTGAGGACTGGCGGCTGTGCCACATCCTCCTGCAGCGCTGCTGTCCTCGTCTGCCCGCGACTGTCCCCCCGTCTGCCCGCGGCTCTCCCCCCATCTACGGTCCCTCATCTCAATTCAACCTTTTTAAAGTTGAATTGAGATGGGCATTGAATAGCCCTTGTCGGATCCATTCCGACAAATGAATGTCGGAATGGATCCGACCTCAATTGAATATACCCGTTAATATGCATAATTGTAGAGCTTTTCATGTAGCTTGTTATAGTGAAAGAAGATGTGATGGGTAAGAGGTGTATGAATAAGTATTAGGCCGGGTAGATTACTGCGGGCTAATAGATCAGCTGGGGCTTTCCAGTTAGCCCAGAAGCAGAAGTTATCAGGGATTTTTCTCTGACGTCCTAGTGGATGCTGGGAACTCCGTAAGGACCATGGGGAATAGCGGGCTCCGAAGGAGGCTGGGCACTCTAGAAAGATTTATGACTACCTGGTGTGCACTGGCTCCTCCCACTATTACCCTCCTCCAAGCCTCAGTTAGATTTTGTGCCCGGCCGAGGTTGGATGCACACTAGGGGCTCTCCTGAGCTCTTAGAAAGAAAGATAGACTTAGGTTTTTTATTTTCAGTGAGACCTGCTGGCAACAGGCTCACTGCAGCGAGGGACTAAGGGGAGAAGAAGCGAACTCGCCTGCTTGCAGCCGGATTGGGCTTCTTAGGCTACTGGACACCATTAGCTCCAGAGGGATCGACCGCAGGCCCAGTCCTTGGTGTTCGGTCCCGGAGCCGCGCCGCCGTCCCCCTTACAGAGCCAGAAGCAAGAAGAGGTCCGGAAAATCGGCGGCAGAAGACATCAGTCTTCTCCAAGGTAGCGCACAGCACTGCAGCTGTGCGCCATTGCTCCTCACACACACTTCACACTCCGGTCACTGAGGGTGCAGGGCGCTGGGGGGGCGCCCTGAGAAGCAATTATAACACCTTGGCTGGCAAAAATACCACAATATATAGCCCTAGAGGCTATATATGTGGAAAATACCCCTGCCAGAATCCAGAAAAAAGCGGGAGAATAGGCCGCGGAAAAAGGGCGGAGCTATCTCCTGCAGCACACTGGCGCCATTTCTCCTTCACAGATCCACTGGAAGGAAGCTCCCTGGCTCTCCCCTGCAGTCTACACTACAGAAAAGGGTAAAAAAAGAGAGGGGGGGCACTAAATTTAGGCGCTGTATAAATTATATAGAAAAAGCAGCTATAGGGGACATAACTCAGTTAGTCCCTGCATTATATAGCGCTCTGGTGTGTGCTGGCATACTCTCACTCTGTCCCCCCAAAGGGCTTTTGTGGGTCCTGTCCTCTGTTGGAGCATTCCTTGTGTGTGTGCGGTGTGTCGGTATGGCTGTGTCGACATGTTTGATGAGGATAATGATGTGGAGACGGAGCAGATGCCTTTAGAAGGGATGTCACCCCCTGCGGGGCAGACACCTGAGTGGTTGAGCTTATGGAAAGAAATGAGTGCACGTATAGACTCCTTACATAAGAAATTTGACGACATGCCAAATGTGGGACAGCCGACTTCTCAGCTCGTGCCTGCCCAGGCGTCGCACAGGTCATCAGGGGCTCTAAAACGCCCGCTACCTCAGACCGCAGACCCAGATGTCGACACTGATACTGACACCAGTGTCGACGACGATGAGTCTAATCTGATGCCCACTAAGGCCATTCACTGCATGATTGAGGCAAGGAAAGAGGTGTTACACATTTCTGATATAAATACAGGTACCACTAAAAAGGGTATTATGTTTGGGGAGAAAAAACTACCCGTAGTTTTTCCCCCATCAGATGAATTAAATGAAGTGTGTGAAGAAGCGTGGGCTTTCCGTGATAAAAAATTGGTAATTCCTAAGAAGGTACTAATGGCGTTCCCTTTCCCGCCAGAGGATAGGTCACGTTGGGAAACACCTCCTAGGGTGGATAAAGCGCTCACACGTTTGTCAAAAAAGGTGGCACTACCGTCTCCGGATACGGCCGCCCTCAAGGAACCTGCTGATAGAAAGCAGGAGGCGATCCTGAAGTCTGTATATACACACTCAGGCATTATACTTAGGCCAGCTATTGCGTCAGCTTGGATGTGCAGTGCTGCCGCTGCGTGGTCAGATAAACTGTCAGAAAATATTGACACATTAGACAGAGACACGATCCTGTTAACCATAGACCATATAAAAGACTCAATCTTATATATGAGAGATGCACAGAGGGAAATCTGCCGACTGGCATCTAAAGTTAGTGCATTGTCCATTTCTGCTAGGAGAGGCTTATGGACTCGCCAGTGGACAGGAGATGCAGATTCTAAAAGGCACATGGAAGTGTTGCCATATAAAGGTGAGGAATTATTTGGGGATGGTCTCTCGGACCTAGTTTCCACAGCAACGTCTGGGAAGTCAGCATTTTTACCCCATGTCCCCTCACAGCCTAGGAAGGCGCCGTTTTATCAGGTTCAGTCCTTTCGGACCCAGAAAAACAGGCGTGGAAAAGGCGGGTCTTTTCTATCCAGAGGCAGAGGTAGGGGAAAAAGGCTGCAACAAACAGCAGGTTCCCAGGAGCAAAAGTCCTCCCCCGCTTCTTCTGCCAAGTCCGCCGCATGACGGTGGGGCTCCACAGGCGGAGCCTGGTACGGTGGGGGGCCGCCTCAAGAATTTCAGCGATCAGTGGGCTCGCTCACAGGTGGATCCCTGGATCCTTCAAATAGTATCTCAGGGGTACAAACTGGAAGTCGAGGCGTCTCCACCCCACCGGTTCCTAAAATCTGCCTTGCCGATTGCTCCCTCAGACAGGGAGGCGGTGCTAGCGGCAATTCACAAGCTGTATTCCCAGCAGGTGATAATCAAGGTACCCCTACTTCAACAAGGCCGGGGTTACTATTCCACACTATTTGTGGTACCGAAACCGGACGGTTCGGTGAGACCCATTTTAAATTTGAAATCCTTGAACACATACATAAAAAAATTCAAGTTCAAGATGGAATCGCTCAGGGCGGTTATTGCGAGCCTGGAAGAGGGGGATTACATGGTATCCCTGGACATCAAGGATGCTTACTTGCATGTCCCCATTTACCATCCTCACCAGGAGTACCTCAGATTTGTGGTACAGGATTGCCATTACCAATTCCAGACGCTGCCGTTTGGACTGTCCACGGCACCGAGGGTATTTACCAAGGTTATGGCGGAAATGATGATACTCCTTCGAAAAAAGGGAGTTTTAATTATCCCGTACTTGGACGATCTCCTAATAAAAGCGAGGTCCAAGGAACAGTTGTTGGTGGGAGTAGCACTATCCCGAAGTCACAGCTGGTTCCGACGACACGACTACTGTTCCTGGGTATGATTCTGGATACAGTCCAGAAAAAATTGTTTCTCCCGGAGGAGAAAGCCAGGGAGTTGTCATCTCTAGTCAGAGACCTCCTGAAACCAAAACAAGTATCAGTGCATCGCTGCACGCGGGTCCTGGGAAAGATGGTGGCTTCTTACGAAGCAATTCCCTTCGGCAGGTTCCATGCCAGAATCTTTCAGTGGGACCTGTTGGACCAGTGGTCCGGATCGCATCTTCAGATGCATCGCTTGATAACCCTGTCTCCAAGAACCAGGGTGTCTCTACTGTGGTGGCTGCAGAGTGCCCATCTTCTAGAGGGCCGCAGGTTCGGCATACAGGACTGGGTCCTGGTGACCACGGATGCCAGCCTTCGAGGCTGGGGGGCAGTCACACAGGGAAGAAACTTCCAAGGACTATGGTCGAGTCAGGAGACTTCCCTTCACATAAATATTCTGGAACTAAGGGCCATCTACAATGCCCTAAGTCAAGCAAAATCCCTGCTCCTACACCAGCCGGTGCTGATCCAGTCAGACAACATCACGGCAGTCGCCCATGTAAATCGACAGGGCGGCACAAGAAGCAGGATGGCGATGGCAGAAGTCACAAGAATTCTCCGATGGGCGGAGAATCATGTACTAGCACTGTCAGCAGTGTTCATTCCGGGAGTGGACAACTGGGAAGCAGACTTCCTCAGCAGACACGACCTCCACCCGGGAGAGTGGGGACTTCATCCAGAAGTCTTCCAGATGCTGGTAAACCGTTGGGAAAAACCACAGGTGGACATGATGGCGTCCCGCCTCAACAAAAAGTTAAAAAGATATTGCGCCAGGTCAAGGGACCCTCAGGCGGTAGCTGTGGACGCTCTAGTGACACCGTGGGTGTACCAGTCGGTTTATGTGTTCCCTCCTCTGCCTCTCATACCAAAGGTATTGAGAATAATAAGAAAGAGAGGAGTAAACACCATTCTCGTGGTTCCGGATTGGCCAAGACGAGCGTGGTACCCGGAACTTCAAGAGATGCTCTCAGAGGACCCGTGGCCTCTACCGCTCAGACAGGACCTGCTACAGCAGGGGCCCTGTCTGTTCCAAGACTTACCGCGGCTGCGTTTGACGGCATGGCGGTTGAACACCGGATCCTAAAGGAAAAGGGTATTCCGGAAGAAGTCATTCCTACGCTTATTAAGGCCAGGAAAGATGTTACGGCAAAGCATTATCACCGCATATGGCGGAAATATGTTGCATGGTGCGAGGCCAAAAAGGCCCCAACAGAGGAATTTCAACTAGGTCGATTTCTGCATTTCCTGCAAGCAGGAGTGAATATGGGCCTAAAACTAGGCTCCATTAAAGTACAGATCTCGGCTCTGTCGATTTTCTTTCAAAAAGAACTAGCTTCAGTACCTGAAGTTCAGACATTTGTGAAAGGAGTGCTGCATATTCAGCCCCCATTTGTGCCTCCTGTGGCACCTTGGGATCTCCACGTGATGTTGAGTTTCTTAAAATCACATTGGTTTGAACCACTAAAAACCGTGGATCTGAAATATCTCACGTGGAAAGTGGTCATGTTAATGGCCTTGGCTTCAGCCAGGCGAGTGTCAGAATTGGCGGCTTTATCATGTAAAAGCCCTTATCTGATTTTCCATATGGATAGGGCAGAATTGAGGACTCGTCCCCAATTTCTCCCTAAGGTGGTGTCAGCGTTTCACCTGAACCAGCCTATTGTGGTGCCTGCGGCTACTAAGGATTTGGAGGACTCCAAGTTGCTAGACGTTGTCAGGGCCCTGAAAATATATGTTTCCAGGACGGCTGGAGTCAGAAAATCTGACTCGCTGTTTATCCTGTATGCACCCAACAAGCTGGGTGCTCCTGCTTCTAAGCAGTCTATTGCTCGCTGGATTTGTAGTACAATTCAGCTTGCACATTCTGTGGCAGGCCTGCCACAGCCAAACTCTGTGAATGCCCATTCCACAAGGAAGGTGGGCTCATCTTGGGCGGCTGCCCGAGGGGTCTCGGCTTTACAACTTTGCCGAGCAGCTACTTGGTCAGGGGCAAACACGTTTGCAAAATTCTACAAATTTGATACCCTGGCTGAGGAGGACCTGGTGTTCTCTCATTCGGTGCTGCAGAGTCATCCGCACTCTCCCGCCCGTTTGGGAGCTTTGGTATAATCCCCATGGTCCTTACGGAGTTCCCAGCATCCACTAGGACGTCAGAGAAAATAAGAATTTACTCACCGGTAATTCTATTTCTCGTAGTCTGTAGTGGATGCTGGGCGCCCATCCCAAGTGCGGATTGTCTGCAATACTTGTAAATAGTTATTGTTAACTAAAGGGTTATTGTTGAGCCATCTGTTGAGAGGCTCAGTTGTTTTCATACTGTAAAACTGGATATAGTATCACGAGTTGTACGGTGTGATTGGTGTGGCTGGTAAGAGTCTTACCCGGGATTCTAAATCCTTCCTTATTATGTCAGCTCGTCCGGGCACAGTGTCCTAACTGAGGCTTGGAGGAGGGTCATAGTGGGAGGAGCCAGTGCACACCAGGTAGTCATAAATCTTTCTAGAGTGCCCAGCCTCCTTCGGAGCCCGCTATTCCCCATGGTCCTTACGGAGTTCCCAGCATCCACTACGGACTACGAGAAATAGAATTACCGGTGAGTAAATTCTTATGTTTTTCACCTGCGTCAGCTTGTTGGAGAAAAAAATCCCTATTAACTAGCGGGTTAACAGATGTCGCGACCCTGTTAATGCCCATTAGCACGTCAAGTTAACAGACTTTAACAAGGTGATTGGGAGAAAAATGGAGCGCAATTGGATAGCCCCAGGCGTTAAAGCCCAAGGCTGCCTCCCTTTCTCACCCACGGGCAATTGAATCCTGACCTAAGTCTTAAAAAATTTTTTACATTATTTCATAATCTTAATAATATAACAAAGTTAAATTATGAAATATAAAACCTATAGAAAATAAGTAAACGGGGGCTAAAACACATATCTATTTATCTATTGCAGAGGTTCTCAAACTCGGTCCTCAGGAACCCACACGGTGCATGTTTTGCAGGTAACCCAGCAGGTGCACAGGTGTATTAATTACTCACTGACACATTTTTAAAGGTCCACAGGTGGAGTTAATGATGTCACTTGTGATTCTGTGAGGAGACCTGCAAAACATGCACCGTGTGGGGTCCTGAGGACCAAGTTTGAGAACCTGTGATCTATTGTGTACATAAACACATCGGACAAAATAATATGGAATGTGGAAAGACAAGTGGTATAAGTTCATGGGACGTGAACATGCATGTAGATGGTGACACTAAAACTGTTTGATCATTGTGAATGTCTGAGGTATTGATACAATGCAAATTTGCATCCACCTACAGTGGAAAAAGCATGGACACCAAGAATCTCAGTAGTGGAACAGTGGCCAAAAGGCTTGGATTGGCAGAGCAACAGACTAATGTGCCACATCTTGTGTGTCCTTCCAGTTCGCCAGATTTGGGACTTTGGGAATGTTTGGCTAGGTCCGGCATTGTACTGTTAAAGCAGTTACGGACACACTTGGAACGGAACCGATTTGTGGTTGCCAGGCACCCTAAATGCTTGCGGTCCCGATTTGTAATGATGGACTTTCGTCCACTGTTCCACTACTGAGATTGTTGGTGTCCATGCTTCTTCCACTGTAGATGGATACTATTCACTGTCTACCAGGGCACATGAACAAGCGCTGCCACCTCCTCCAGAGTATGACCATGCTCTCGGCCAAAAACAGTGACTCCCTTTTGCCACTCAGTCTTGTCGCGTGTACAACCCATGGTTTTACTTGAAAAAGAAACAGTATCTCAGCAAATTCGCATTGTATCAATACCACAGACAAGTCACAATGTACACGCATCAAACATATACCACTTGCCTTGCCACATGTCATATTTTTTTGTTTGGCATTTTTATATATATGTGTGTGTGTGTGTGTGTGTGTGTGTGTGTGTGTGTGTGTGTGTGTGTGTGTGTGTGTGTGTGTGTGTGTTCCTAGGAAAAGGGCCCTGTTTATGTTCTACCTACTGTGATTTATTGGAATGTTCTTTGCACCCTGTACTATCCTACTGTTGCCAGATGTACGGCATTGCCGACCCCACTTGTGGCACCTTATAAATAAAATGTAATAATTTTATATATACATAAAACAGACAATAGAATCAAATAACATATTATAAAATACAGTGAAAAATCTAACAGCAGTAATAAAAAGCAATCAAAATGACATAAAAAAAAAAAAGGTTAAAAAAATGACTATTCACCCAGGATGTCTTTGTACAGTTATTATAGCTGTTTTGTTCCCCGTTTGTAGAGTAACACGGTTTATCCCCACACTGCATGCATATGTCACGTGACTGATAATAAGCCCTTCTTAGGTACAGCATGTTCTAATTTATGTATGTCATAGTACATTTTCTTAATGACTTACGTGGTCAAGTTACATTATTATGACCACCTCCTACATTTGGTACCCTATGAAGTATGTCATGTGTCGTGCGCTGGCTTGGCAGGTATATAAGGTGTGTGATAGACCGTCTGCGCACATATCACTCCTTGCTGTCATGGTTAAAAGGGGCGATTTATCATAGTTGCAAAAAGGTATGATTATCGACTTTCGGGCCAAGGGTGGCAGTATTTCTGAAACAGCGCAGTTTGTGAACTGTTTGCGTGCTGCTGTGGTGACAGTGTATTGTGACTGGACAAATGGCACCATTGCGAATGACCGACATGGAAACTGCGAGCACCACCTGCCATTGATGTGAGCGGTGAATGTCATCAACGAAGGTGCGTGAGGGCCGGCCAACACGCTACAGTGGAGCATCTCACCGTCAGAATGAACCTGGGGGCTGCCAGACGTATGTCTAAAACGACAGATTGGCCCGTCTAGCTGCTGTCTGTGCTGCACACGGCAGTTACTCTGGCTACTAGCTGGTGGTCCTAATAATGTGACTCGACTGTGTATTACCACTAATTACATCCATGTCATTAGTACTAAAACCAACATTGTGCTCCCCTGGATCATCACAGTTAGGATTTAGAAAATGTTGACTTTCATGTCTATTTTCAACCTATCAATGTTACCAGCGCCGTAACTAGGTGTGTGCAGAAGGGGCATTGCCCACAGCGCACACTTAGTTAGAGCGCATATTCCACCAGCGCTCCCACTGGCTGGGCCATTCCTGTCTACTGCGCTCCCGTGGCCCGCGGCGGGGCCCGGGGGTAAGTACCCCGGGCCCCACTTTCTAAAAGGGCCCCCCTCCAACCGCAGCAGATCGGAACTCTTTTACCGATCCGATCTGCAATGCTTAACTCCCGGCTCAGCCACTGCCCCACCAAACAACGGCGCCGCATAACGGGCGCCGGCGTTACAGGCAGGCAGGCAGGGAAGGTGGAGAGTGTGCTACGGGGGCCGCACTACATTATGTAATAGCTGTCAGTCAGCCAACGGTGCTAAAGGACGAGGCTGACAAGCTGCTGCTGGGCGGAGCTGTGGGGGCTGCACAGTACATGAGTGTACTCATGCTCAGAGGCCGGGCTGACAGAAGAGGTGGGCGGCAGGTGGAGCGGACTACAGAGAGGGGCAGAATGAGGTACTGTAAGATACTGGGGAATATGCTGAATACAGGACATACCACAGAGAGGCTTGCTGGTGCTGGAGATCGAGGCTGCAGCCTGCTTCTGCTGCCTGTGCACATCGGAGCTGGGATCAGCAGCAGCAGCAGCAGATGGTCCCTCTGTATTTTACTCATCATTAGAATAGATCTAGATCAGCTCCCTCGCTCTCATCAAGTCCCGACTCCTCCATGAGTTGCCCCGCCCCCATAACTTCTGTAGCTCCTCCCTTCTCCCTGCTGCCCTGCCTGTGCTAGACACAGGCTAGACAAAGTTCCTCAGCTGTGCCTCTGCTTAAAGCCTCCCCATGTATGTCTCTGCCCCATCTCACCCCATGCATGTCTCTGCCCCCCCTCCCATCCCACCCCATGCATGTCTCTGTCCCACCTTCTCCCCATGCATGTCTCTGCCCCCCCTCCCATGCCACCCCATGCATGTCTGTGCCCCCTCCCCTCCCACCCCATGCCTGTCTCTGTCCCCTCTCCTACCCCATGCATATCTCTGCCCCATCTCACCCCATGCATTTCTCTGTCCCCCCTTCTACCCCATGCATGTCTCTGCCCCCCCCCTCCCATCCCACCCCATGCATGTCTTTGCCCCCTCCCCTCCCACCCCCAGGTGTGCCTGGCATACAGCGCAGTTGCCCTGAGGGCGCAACGGCCAGCGGCATGTTATGAGTCAAATTGACTCATTACAAGCCGCCTCTGCTGTGTGCGCCACGGTGGGGAGGAGAGCTGCAGCACCAAAGGCAGCGGAGAAGTAGGAGGAGGGAGGGGGACTGGAGCCGCAGCAGCGCTATGTAATTGGTAGTAGCGCCGCTGCAGCAGTCCCCTCTCCTTCCGTATTGGTTGCCCGGCGCTGCTGTGAATGCTGGGATGCGGTTCCTTCATCCCAGCATTCACAGCGGCAGCGGGCAGCCAATACGGAAAGGAGAGGGGACTGCTGCAGCGGCGCTACTACCAATTACATAGCGCTGCTGCGGCTCCAGCCCCTCCCTCCTCCTCCCCTGCCTGCACTGAGGGATCTGCCAGCACGAGGAGCGATGTTAAGTATCTCTCTCTCTTTATCTTTCTATTCTGAAAAAGGGGGACGCTGTCTGCCATAATGTGTAAAAAGTGGACGCTGTCTGCCGTAATGTGTAAAAAGGGGGACGCTGTCTGCCGTAATGTGTGAAAAAGGGGACGCTGTCTGCCGTAATGTGTAAAAAGGCGGACGCTGTCAGCCGTAATGTGTAAAAAAGAGACGCTGTCTGCCGTAATGTGTAAAAAAGGGACGATGTCTGCCGTAATGTGTAAAAAGGGGGCGCTGTCTGCCATAATGTGTAAAAAGGGGGACGCTGTCTGCCGTAATGTGTAAAAAGGGCACGCTGTCTGCCGTAATGTGTAAAAAGGGGTCGCTGTCTGCCATAATGTGTAAAAATGGGGACGCTGTCTGCCGTAATGTGTAAAAAGGGCACGCTGTCTGCTGTAATGTGTAAAAAGGGCAAGCTGTCTGCCGTAATGTGTAAAAATTGCACGCTGTCTGCTGTAATGTGTAAAAAGGGGACGCTGTCTGCCATAATGTGTAAAAAGGGGGACTGTCTGCTGTAATGTGTAAAAGGGGCTCTACCTGGTGTAGTGGTGCTACAGTGCAGCGTAATTTGAATAATGGAGACTACTGTGCACCGTAGTATGAATCAGTATTATTTTGTGGCCATGCCCCTTCCCCGTGAAGCCACGTCCCTACAAATTTTTTGCGCGCCGCGTGGGGGGGAGGGCGCCAATGCCGTTTCTTGCACACAGCGCTAAAATGCCTAGTTACGGCACTGAATGTTACTATAAATAGTAGTGCAGGTTTCATTAAGGTCACATATGTATTGTATAGGCGTTCTTAAATATCATCACCGACTGCTCCCTATAAAGAAAAGCAGTTGTAACTTAATAGAAACATTTTGAAGGTCATGTAAGGTGACTGATCAGCGCCCCTGACATGTTCTACAGAGATGTTCATTTCCAGTATATGAGTTGGGCACGTCATAATGAGCTGTGTGACTACAAATATGTTGCACAGTGCTCTGCCATAGAGAAGTAACTTTCCAAAAGTCTGTATGAAAAGTGACCAAATACATTTTGTTTGCTTGCAGCTGCCCAGTCGGCAGTACTGGATAAAACAATTTCTATGGTGATGAACAACCAAACTTCCACAGCCAAGGTATGTAGAATACATGTTGTTCATTATTTAAAGCAGTATTTTTGTCTGAGAGTGCTAAACAAGTGCTGGATTTATGGACCTAGCTAGATGTCAGAGCGTACTATGAGTAGCTTATCCACTTTATCCCTCTCTAGAAGGTTTGATACATCTCCCCCTGAGTCTGTTTGCAAGTAGTAGCAGTCTAGCTCAACGTTGTCTGGCCATGTTCTGTTCAAAAGGATTAAGAGGGATACTGGTTGTGTCTTACTAGCTAGCAATCATACTAACCAGCTACGTTTGTGGTCACACTACCCATGTGTAATATGCCTCTAGATGAAAGAAAATTACTGTATTTATGTACATAAATGACACATTCCAGGAAAAATTGCAAAAAACTACAAACCACTGGAAAACAAAACGAAAAATCATAAAGGGCACACACATTGGTCTTACACATGAGCTGCTCAAATCCCAGTTGCCACGCTGACTTAGAAAGGCACCCTTGTGACCGGAGCATGCCTTTATCTATTGTTGCTTCCTATTTTCTTTCAGTAGTGGTAGTTATTACAGCACTCAGCTGCATTGTCTGGGAACTATTAGGATATATTCCTGGCCGTTACAGCTCTGAGGCACGGTGTTACAACACAGAGCGCTATTTCTGTACTCTGAACCAATGTTGTGTGTTTATTGAAAGCGCTGGTGATATTTCCTGTCAGAAAAATGTCCCTGTAGTGCAGCAATGTCCACAATAATAAGGCAACCATGTCATGATGATGTTTCTTTGGCGCTGTTGTAGCTGGGAACCTGGTAATGGTTCTTGGAAGGTACACAGCTGAGGAAGAACGGTCGTGGAGTTACTGGCAGGCAAAAGATGTAATGTGGCAGGTCAACTATGTGTAGTGATAGGGGGGTGGTCACAGGCTGGAAAAATGTGTGATGTTTAATATTTGGGTTAATTATATGTTGTCCAATGTTTGGTATGATGTTTTACCTGCCGCTGTACAGCAACACACCTCTAAAGTACATCTAACTATCATGTAAATGCAGCGTGAAGGTGGAGAAACACTTTTTTTAAACAAACACTGCAGCATTTTCACAGGAAAATATTGTATTTCACTTAACTTGCTTATACTGAAAGAAAGAATGTTTAATTTCCTCATTAAGTGGGTACAGATTGGGAGTATAACATTGTGCAATTGCATATCTAAAATAGTTGCAGGGTGCGCGGTGAACCCATATATAGTTATACTTACCTCTCTACCATCTCTGGAGTCCCACATCAGCCAGCGGCCTGGTGCTGCAGAGCAGCAGAAATCACAGGAAAAATGGAGTGGCAGCCATTTTCTCTGTGATATGCGCAGTAAGAAAGTCCCTGGGAAGAAGTTGAGTGGACTCTGGCATTAAGTGAGAGGAGGTGGCCCGCACAGAGCCTGCACATGGCCCTCCGCTCTCTTATAACGCCGCTGACGACGTGTATCGGGTAACATTGGTCATTTGAAGGCAGGTATTACAATAATAATGTTTCCATTGTTTTCAGTATGACGGATACACTTCATGTCCACTGGTGACTAACTACAACAAAGTGATTCTGGCTGAGTTTGACTATAATGCTCAACCTCTGGAGACTTTCCCTATAGACCAAAGCAAGGAGAGAAGAACAATGTTCTACATGAAAGCAGAAATGATGCCATTCCTGTACTGGTACATGCTTCTCAAGTAAGCCATTTCCTAGACAGTAACCTTACCTCATTGCCTGGTGCTCCATGTACATGATACTGTAGATATGCTGAAAGAAAATATTAAAAGTATTACGTAATCAGAAATGGTTGTACTGGCTGACCATAGAGCATTTACAGGACCTGTCCAGATCATGTCTTATTTAAAATACAAAAAATGCTTAAGGTGTTGTGAATCATTTTACCCGGCCTTCTTCATTTTGCTAAAGTACACCTACAGTATATGTGAGTGACTTGCTGGGCAGCTCTGCGTCTCTCCACCGCTACGGCATCAATTTGCATATTGTGTATAGCTGGGTATTTTGATCTCTCCAACACCATTGTCAGAGCATTAGCCCTGATCAGCAGAGATTACTTAATTAATAGTGACCTATTTTACAGGCATTTCCTGTCAAAATGCTTGTAGCAATAATACTCATTTTAAATAAATAGTTTGTTTTAAAAGGTTCATTTTAAAAGAGCATATACTAAAATTAATAATTTACATAAAACAGTAAAGACGTGGAAATTGTAGAATAGAATGAGGTAGTCACAAGTCTGTGTCCTATTAATAGTTGCTACATGGAGGAAGCAAACTTCTATGACAGGCCTGGCCGACCTGTGGCTCTCCAGCTGTTGTGAAACTGCATATCCCAGCATCCCCTGCCACAGTTTAAATATTTACTAATACCAATACTGTGGCAGTGCATACTGGGATGTGTAGTTTCACAACAGCTGGAGAGCCACAGGTTGGCCAGGCCTGTTCTATGATAACTTCCCCACTGGAAAGTGGCTGATATAGTATGTCAGCTGAGAGTGGTACGGCAGCACTGATCATAATAGATGGGAACAGAATGACCTATGGGAGCAATACGCTGTCTAAAACATTTTCAGAAAAATCATGCAAAAATAAATTCAGCAAATAAATAGGGTATAGACCCATCAGCCATTATTACCTAAACATCAAAACCACTGACAGGTAGAAGTGATTAACATTGATTACAGATGTAGCCAGAGTCGGCATTGCTGCAATGCGTACGCACGTGTATATGCATCGCGGCAACGACGAGCTGTGGCTGGCTGCGCCTATTTGCAGCCGCGACTCAGCAATGCAATGAGTATGCATCGCGGGTGCAAATATACGCACACCGGTGTGCGCGTGCATCGTGGCAACCTTGTTGCAGCCACAATAGTGTGGCTACATCTGTATGTTGTTACAATGGCACCTGTCAAGGGGTGGGATGCATTAGGCATTAAGTGACCAGTCTATTTTTGAAGTTGATGCGTTGGAAGCAGGAAAAATGAGCAAGCGTAAGGATCTGAGCAACTCTGACAAGGGCCAGATTGTAATGCTACATGACTGGGTCAGAGCGTCTCCAAAACGGCAGGTCTTGTGGGGGGTTCCCAGTAGGCAGTGGTTAGTACTGTATCTATCACAATTCACTCAAGGACAGCCATGATTGATGTGCAATTTGTACATACCTATTCCTTCATCATTTTTTATTTGTGATTTTGTTATTACAAATGTGCCCACGTACACCTACCTCAAATTGGGCAAATTAGTCTGGTTAGCCGTGCCATGTGACTTTCTTAAACTGTGTGTCTTAATCTGCTATTTTATACCAATTCCTTTGCGATAAAAACCCCACTAAGTATTTAGTACACTATTCATACATTAAGATGCAAAATTCAGCTAAAATGAAAGTAATCTGGGTTAAAAGGCAAAAGACAGATGTCCTATGCAAATGACTTGAGCCATCGTTATGCTACTTTATACCAGTTCCCTTTCAATAAAAATTACTTATTCTAAGTACAATACTTAGGGCCTAATTCAGAATTGATCGCAACAGCAAATTTGTTAACAGTTGGGCAAAACCATGTGCACTGCAGGGGGGAGGGCAGATATAACATGTGCAGAGAGAGTTAGATTTGGGTGGGGTGTGTTCAAACTGAAATCTAAATTGCAGTGTAAAAATAAAGCAGCCAGTATTTACCTTGCACAGAAACAATATAACCCACCCAAATCTAACTCTCTCTGCACATGTTATATCTGCCTCCCCTGCAGTGCACATGGTTTTGCCCAATTGCTAACAAATTTGCTGCTGCGATCAACTCTGAATTACCCCCTTAGTACACTATTAGCAGATTAAGAAGCAACATTTGTGAAAATCTACTTAAGTAAGGGAATAACTAATATAAGTATAAAAAGTAGGATGAAACCTATAAAATTGTTGTGTTATTTTTGGAAACCTAATAAAATCATTGTGTTATTTTTGGAAGTTGTGACACATACCAATTATGTCTTTTGTTTCTTCACAGGGGATATTGGGGAGGACCAGCTCCCATCAGGAAGTTATTGCATCTTGGTTTTAAAAAGTAAAAATGCATAAAAATAAATTTTCATGTTACAAACCGTACCATCAGCTGAACATGTGCCAGCGCGTATTGCTAAATGCATTACAGCAGTCATTCAAGACACATTCTAGAGCACAGTTTTAGGAAACGGAAAGCCACATTGTTTTAGGTTAACTCTTGTTATTTTCTCTTACCATGACCGATTTTGTTGTACTGCTGCCACAATCATGTTATTTTTACAAACATAAATTATTTTTGTCTAAATAAATAAAACCCTTTGAGAACAATGTTGAAATGTGGGTAATTGTAATGCATATATTGTATAGTTGTGTCCACAATTTGGGATATATGGAAAGTAGCATGATTCAGTGAATCTATAATACCACTTTTACACCAAAAAAACAGGTTCGACCCAGGTTTCCAGACTCTATTCCAACCTGGGTCAGACCATGTTTACACTGCACACTGGACCAGGGTTATTCCCGGGTCAGCCCCATTTATACCCCTTTCACACTGCCAATGCCGGATCTCACCCGGGAGTTGGAAACGGGTCCTTCCCGGGTGGGATCTGGCATTGGCCGCTGCTGCAGGCTTCCCCGACCCAGCAATATGCTGGGCGGGTTGCCATAGCAGCGGGGGGCGGAGGCGGCGCTGGGAGATGAGATCATCTCCGCGCCTCCTCTCCCTGCTGTAGTAAACGGCAGCCTATTTACGCAGCCACTGACCCGGTATTCAACCCGGGCATAACACTGCTTTATTCCCGGGTTGAATTGCCGGGTTAGGCGACCCGGGATTTCGGCTATGCCCCTTTCACACCGCACCGCAATATGCCTGGATGATACCGGGTTATTTGTGCGGTGTGAAAGGGGTATTACACTGAACCTGGGTCTGCCCTGCATGTCACCTCTGCATACACAGCAAATCAGCAGCTTTTAACCATACCCCGGGTTGGATAACCTAGGTTGAGCTGTTTATACCCCTTTCAGACCGCCAGCTATTGAATACAGGTTATTGGCACAGGAATGTGCATAACCCGTGTTCATGTGCAGTCTGAAAGATGCCAGGGGAAAAATACTGGGTCGCTGTGCGGTGTAAACGGGAGCCGGGTCGATGCGACCCATTTCCCGTTCACTGTGTGTGTACAGGCGGCGCTTGGAGATCATGTGAACTCCAAGTGCCGCGTCAACGGTACGTCACCAACCCAGCAATATGCCGGGTTGCAGACAGCGGCAGAGGGGCGCCTGAGGTGGGTCGCACCCTGGGAGCTCCTGTGTCAGGCTCCCGGGTGCGACCCGCCTCAGGCGGTGTGAAAGGGTTATTACACTGCATCATTACCTGGGTCCAACCCTGGTAGTTACCAGGCTCAAATTCCCTGATTACTTGACATGGGTTATTTTTCAAGGACCCTTTTACACCAAGCTGTGACCTGGGTAGACCCAGCAATAACCTGGGTCAAAAGCTCGATGTTAAAGGGGTATATTGAAAAGAAGTTACATCACATTCCTACATAATTAATTCAGTGAATTTATTAGATTGGGAAAAAAATGAAAGAATGTCATGTGAAATTGTTTGGACAAGAACTTAATAACACTGTTTCTGACATGGAGATTGAACACATTTAAATATATATATATATATATTTTATTTATTTATTTTTGTTGCCGCGGGGTACACTGGGCTCCACAAGGATTGGACAATGGGGGTGTAGAGTAGGATCTTGATCCGAGGCACCAACAGGCTCAAAGCTTTGACTGTTCCCAGAATGCACAGCGCCGCCTCCTATATCACCCCGCCTCCCAGCACAGGAGCTCAGTTTTGTAAGTTGGTGCTGCAGTAAGCAGGCACTTAACAGAGGGGCTGCTCCAAGCAGCCCTAAGAAAAGCTTTTTATGAGGTAAAAAGTGAAGACTTCAAGGGCAGCAGCGGTGGTAAATGTCTTGTGACATTCACTGCTGCAGCTCCAGCTCTCCCGAGCGGCGCTGTACACTCCCGAGCCCTGGTTGCCGGGTACCTACAGCGGAGGCTGCGGTTTTCTTCACATTAGACACACACGGCTGGGGCTCTCCAGGATCGCGTGGCCGCGCTTCGGGAGGTGGTAAGTGGGTCCCGCTTGCGGGAACCGGTCTTTATCGCGATCCGGCGCGGTCAGTGGGAGGCGGGCCGCGCGCGCTGGCGGTAGACACTGTGGCAGTACAGGCGATCCCACTAGATCACCAGGGCATGGGCGCAGGTCAGGTTCTCTCTCTAAACCAATTCTTATATCGCCCACAGTACCCGGTGGTTTTGCCAGCAGAGGGGATAAGGCTTAGACCTGAAGCCCCTCCCCCAGCCCCAGGGCGCCATTTCTAGCAAGTGTTCCCGCCCTGGAGCTGCATATCTGTCTTTTCCTCACTCCCAGTCAGTGTCTGCGGCGCCATTATCCCTCAGCTCACTGTTCCTGGGACTGCTTTGGCAAATCCTCCTATGTAAAGCCGCCTGGTTGTCTGCGCTGTGACTTTACATGACACTTAAGTATTCTACCTGCCCTTTTAGACAGTGATAGTTAATTGTGCACTTAGTCAGGGTTTTATAGTACAATTACCCTGTGATATACATCCAGTTCTTACTGTGTACTGTTATATCTATTGTTATATAGCTGTGTAAGCTAGTCCAGTGCAGTATTATTGTCAGTAATAAC
Source organism: Pseudophryne corroboree (assembly GCF_028390025.1). Taxonomy (NCBI): domain Eukaryota; kingdom Metazoa; phylum Chordata; class Amphibia; order Anura; family Myobatrachidae; genus Pseudophryne; species Pseudophryne corroboree. Next base: position 268,636,212 of record NC_086449.1, on the reverse strand, counting down.
CTCTGCATTGTACAAACTGTGACTTTCTGTGTGTGCATTTGATAGCTGAGTGTTGTCCATTTCGTGTCTTTCACTCAACCTGCTATCCCTATATTCCATAACCTGAGGGGGCTTGGTGCGTCAGGTGTTATCTAATATAGGATTTTCACAAAGATATACTGTATTACGTATTTTTCTCTGTGATTTGGTCATCATATCTCTCCTTTATCTCTGCTAGTGCTGACTACACTGCGCAGGGGTTTGGGTTTAGGGATATTGTGCTGCTAATAATTGTACTATGTTACCTCATACTGCAAGTTATATCATGTCTGCTTCTGAGGGTAACGGTTCTGGGGCAGAACACACTGCTGGTGTTGCTGAAGCCACAGGCACATATGAGGAAAATATAGCAGCTGTGGGCTCTGGTTCTGGAGTCTCCTTGCCCCCCAGTGGGACTGTGGCAACGGAGGCACTTACTGACCCACCGTGGGCCGCTTTTTCCACGCTTCTGCATACGCTAGTTCATAAACTAACACCCCCTATGGGACCCCCAATGCCGGTACAACCGTATGTAGGCCCTGCAGCTAACCCACCGTGGGCGGACGATTTATCTGCTCAATTAAAGAAGTTGAACCAGTTCTTGACTACTAAAAAGTCTGACCAACGCTCGCCTAAGTCCAAGAGGTCCTCTAAGCGAGCGCTCATCTCCTCACAATCCACTGCTGTCACTGACACCTCGTCTGATGAGGACGGCACTTACACTGACCCCACAGGTTCTGACTCAGATACGGCTGATGGGGAGGGTAGTTTACATGTGGATGTTCCTGACCTTTTGGAGGCTATTAAGTTAATTCTGCAGATTATGGATGATCCCGAGCCATCTGTGCTTCCTAAGAAACCAGATAGGTTCAAGCGTCAGAAGGTGGTTAAACAGGTTTTACCTCACTCTGATCACCTAGTGGATATACGTCAGGAACCCTGGGAAAAACCCGGGTACGAAGTTTGTGCCTCAAAAGAGGATGCTGGCTCGCTATCCCCTCGCGCCAGAGCTGTCTAAGAATTGGGAAACACCTCCTCCAGTGGACTCACATGTGGCTAGGATGGTGGTTTCCTCAGCTCTACCTGTCACTACCGTCACGTGTCTGAAAGAGCCTACGGATAAATGTGTGGAGGGTTGTCTAAAAGTGATTTACACCCTCACGGGTGCTGCCCAAAGGCCTACTATTACAGCTTCATGGGCTGCTGAGGCTATTAAAGCATGGGCCTTGGAGTTAGAAGCTGAAATCTCTTCTGACCATGCTAGACAATGCTTGTCATATATTGTCACAGCTTCTCGATATATTAAAGAGGCGGCTTCTGATGCCGGTATCCTGGCAGCCAAGGCTTCTACTACGTCAGTCCTGGCTCGCCGGATATTGTGGCTGAGATCCTGGTCTGTGGATCTGGACTCTAGAAAAACCCTGGAGGTACTCCCTTTCAAGGGAGATATTCTGTTTGGGGAGGACTTAAACAAGATAGTGGCTGACTTGGCTACTGCCAAAACTGCCTGTCTACCTAATACCGCTCCTTCTGTGTCAAAGGCTAAAGGTACGTCCTTTCGACTCTTTCGTCCTTCAGCTAAAGCAAAAGGTCAGGCGTACCATAAGCACGCCCACACTTCCAAACCTGGTAAGCCGAAGCCCAAAAGAGCCTGGGCTGCCCGTCAGCCAGCTGCCAAGACGATAAGCCTGCCACATGACGGGGCGGGCCTCCCCCTGGGGGATCCCAGGGTGGGAGGCCGGCTTCTAGGGTATACCCAGGAATGGTTGAAGACCACTTCAGATGCCTGGGTACGGGAAGTCGTCACTCGAGGTTACGCCATTGCCTTCAAAAACCGACCCCCTCATCAATTTTGCCAGACAGGCTTCCCTTTGGACCGGACAAAGGCAAAAACTCTACATTCGGTGGTATAAACCCTCCTGGATACAGGAGTCGTCGTACAGGTGCCTCTTGCTCGGAGGGGCCGGGGGTACTATTCTCCGCTGTTTCTAGTCTCGAAACCGAATGGGTCCTCCCGGCCCATTTTCAACCTCAAAGCATTGAGCAGGTTTGTGAAGGTTTCCAAGTTCCGTATGGAAACCCTTCGCTCTATAGTTCTGGCCTTGGAACCTCGGGACTACATGGTCTCCCTGGACATTCAGGATGCTTACCTGCATATTCCTATAGCAGTGTCACATCAACAATACCTGAGGTTCGCTATTGGCAACCTACATTACCAGTTTCGGGCGTTACCTTTTGGTTTAACAACGGCTCCACGAGTCTTCACCAAAGTTATGACGGTGGTACTCCGCCGTCAAGGGGTCAGAATACTGCCGTATCTGGACGACTTGTTAATCCTGGCAAATTCCCCAGATCTTCTCCTGCGTCATCTGGATATGACTGTCCAGTTTCTACAAGCCCACGGGTGGCTCATCAACTGGAAGAAATCCTCCCTGATCCCTGCTCAGAGCATGGTGCACCTGGGAGCGTTGTTGGACACTCACAACCAGAGGTTGTTCTTGTCTCAGGAGAAAGTCCTGAAGATTCAGGACAGGATTCGTTGCTTCCTTTCTCGTCCGCAAGTGTCGATACATTCGGCAATGCAGGTGCTGGGCCTAATGGTATCAGCATTCGACATGTTGGAGTATGCTCAATTCCATTCTCGCCCCCTCCAGAGGCTGATTCTAGCCAAGTGGGACGGCCTGCCTCACCGGATCAGAACTCAAATGATCTTCTTGACTCCGGAGGTCGGTCTGTCGCTACACTGGTGGCTCCGGGACCAACAATTGTGCAGGGGTCGTCCCTTCTGGATATCCAACTGGGTCCTGTTGACGACAGATGCCAGTCTAAGAGGTTGGGGCGCGGTGCTGGAGCAACACTTCCTTCAGGGTCGGTGGACCAAGGAGGAATCTCTCCTCTAGATCAACATTCTGGAATTGCGGGCGGTCTTCAATGCGTTGAACCTGGCCCAGCATTTAATTCAGAACCGTCCTGTTCAAGTACAGTCGGACAACGCCACCACAGTGGCTTACATAAATCAAGGCGGCACTCGAAGCCGTTTGGCAATGAAGGAAGTCTCACGGATTCTACGTTGGGCGGAACTCCATCTACCGGCCATATCGGCAATATTCATTCCGGGAGTCCTGAATTGGGAAGCGGACTCTCTCAGTCATCAGGACGTGCATGCCGGCGAGTGGGGCCTCCATCCAGAAGTGTTTCAACTCCTCGTGGAAAAGTGGGGTCTTCCAGACGTGGATCTGATGGCGTCTCGACACAATCACAAGGTTCCGGTCTTCGGAGCAAGGACAAGGGATCCTCAAGCAGCATTCGTGGATGCGCTGGCGGTGCCGTGGAGGTTTCGGCTGCCGTATGTGTTCCCTCCGGTGTCACTCCTGCCCAGGGTAATTCCGAAGTTCAAGCAAGAAAAAGGAAATCTGCTTCTCATAGCTCCAGTGTGGCCCAGACGGCACTGGTTCTCAGACCTGCAGGGCGTATCGTCAGAGCGTCCAATTCTACTTCCACAACGCCCAGACCTCCTCGTTCAGGGCCCCTGTGTCTACCAGGACCTAACCCGGCTGTCTTTGACAGCGTGGCTCTTGAAGCTTCCGTCTTGAGGGTCTAAGGCAGGGCTGGCCAAAACCGGTCCTCGAGATCTACCAACAGTTCACATTTTCCAGACCACCTATCTGGTGCACAGGTGTAGTCATTACTAATTAAGACGTGCTGCATTCATTCCTAACTGACAATTCTACAGATCTCCAGGAGGCCTGGAAAACATGAACTGTTGGTAGATCTCGAGGACCGGTTTGGCCAGCCCTGGTCTAAGGGTTTTTCTGAAGAGGTCATTAAAACTATGTTGAGGGCCCGGAAACCGGCTTCTGCTCGGATTTACCATAGGGTCTGGCATTCCTACTTTGTTTGGTGCGCATCTAACAATTATGACGCTTCCAAGTTTAGTACAGCCAAGCTTTTGGCTTTTCTGCAGCAAGGCCTAGAGTTGGCCTGCGTCTGGCCTCCCTAAATGTTCATATTTCTGCCTTGTCGGTGTGGTTTCAGAGAAAAATTGCGACTTTACCTGATGTTCATACTTTCACTCAGGGTGTGTTGCGTATCAAACCTCCCTATGTCCCGCCTGTGGCTCCTTGGGACTAGTCGGTGGTTTTGGAGGCATTGCAGGAGCCTCCGTTTGAACCCCTTGGTTCAGCTGACCTTGAGTGGCTTTCCCTTAAGGTGGTGTTCTTGCTGGCTATTGCCTCTGCTAGAAGAGTGTCGGATCTGGGTGCCTTGTCTTGTGGTTCCTGGATATTTACCTAAGGTGGTTTCTTCGTTTCACCTTAATCAGGAGATTGTGGTTCCGGCCTTTGTCTCTCCTGATTTGTCTCCCAAAGAGTGGTCTTTGGATGTGGTACGGGCTCTCCGTATCTATGTGAAGAGAACTGCTTCTATCCGAAAATCTGATTCTCTCTTTGTTTAGTTTGGATTTCACAAACGTGGCTGGCCTGCTCACAAGCAGACCCTGGCCAGATGGATTAGAATGGTAATTGCACATGCTTATGTGAAGGCTGGTCTCTCTGCTCCTGTTCACATTATGGCCCATTCTACTCGGTCTGTTGGACCTTCTTGGGCGGCCCAACGTGGTGCGACCCTTGAACTATTGTGCAAGGCGGCTACGTGGTCTTCCTGGAACACGTTCATAAGGTTCTATGCCTTCGATTCTTCTGCTTCCCAGGATGCTTCCTTTGGACGCCGGGTTCTTGTGCCCGCTACAGTGCGTCCCTTCCCATAATTAACTGCTTTAGGACATCCCTATTGTCCAATCCATGTGGAGCTTAGTGTACCCCGCAGCAGAAAACGAGTTTTATGGTAAGAACTTACCTTTGTTAAAACTCTTTCTGCGAGGTACACTGGGCTCCACAAGGCGCCCACCCTGACGCACTTAGCTTCTTTGGGTTGGTATGGCATTAGCCGCTGACACTTCTCCTGTCGTGAGAGTGTGGTGTATGTGGCTACTAACTGTTGTCGTCTCTTTTCCTGCTATTACATTGGGCTGGTTAACTAAAAACTGAGCTCCTGTGCTGGGAGGCGGGGTGATATAGGAGGCGGCGCTGTGCATTCTGGGAACAGTCAAAGCTTTGAGCCTTTTGGTGCCTCGGATCAAGATCCTACTCTACACCCCCATTGTCCAATCCTTGTGGAGCCCAGTGTACCTCGCAGAAAGAGTTTTAACAAAGGTAAGTTCTTACCATAAAACTCGTTATTATAGCTTTCAACTTTTTAGTAAACAATTTTTAAGTTTGAGTAGTCAGTTGTTACATAAGGGTCTATTCATAAAGCAGTGAAAAGTGTGCTGAAGTGAGCCAGTGGAGAAGTTGCCCATGGCAACCAATCAGCTGCTACGTATAAGTTTATAGAAGGCATTTTGTAAATGTTACCTCAGCACTGATTGGATGCCATGGGCAACTTTTCCACTGGCTCACTTCTCCACACTTTTCACTGCTTCATGAATATACCCCATAGTGAGACAGAGAGATAACATTCTGAGACATAAAGTACCAACCAATCAGCTTCTGACTTACATTTTACAGGCTGCGTTTAAAAAATGGCAGTGGCTGATTGGTTGGTACTTAATCTCACAATTTTATCTTTCTCCAAGCTTTGATAAATACCTCTCCTAAGAGGTAAGAAGAGTCAGTGTATTCATACAAACACTGGAAATTTAAGATATCCAAGTTATGAAGCCTTACAATCCTTTGCACATGCCCCATTCAGTCTTTTAATTAATTTCTCACTATTAAATTCAGCAATATAGTGATCTTGTATAAAATCAGTTTGTACCTTACAGTGGTTGTCTTTTTCTTTTTTGTTTCACTTAAAATTGGTGAAACAACTGTATATATGACTGCATATAACAATGTTTATCCACAGATGTGGTTTACAGTTAGATGTCTAATGTATGAGCAGTGTTGCTGGAAGGTGGAAAGTGGCTAGGAGATTATGAAAAATAAAGGGGTCAATTTAGTTCCTTGCTGTTGAAATGGCCACGAATAAGTGTTCTGTCGTGACGGCAGGGCACTAGAGGCTGTCGGTCGCTTGGTTAACAAGCTACAGCTGTATAGTAACACATCACAATACAGATTTAAACTGAAACTAACCCACCAACTTGTTTCATACCAGCTTTCAGTGTTGGCACCAGCAGTTTCCACCTAGGACCCAGAATGACGTTAGCTAAGCATAAGGGGCTACTTAAACTGTTTATTATAAATTTCTACCGTAAGATACTGCACGATTAACTAAATGTGATCCTGTACATTGTACTAAATACACTGATTTATCTTTCTGCCTTAATCTACTTGCATTTCAGAAATAAGTTTATGTCCCCAGAGATGTTTATTTCCAATAGCCCTGGATATTGTCAAAGCTGCTTCATGACTATGGCTGGATACGTCACAGAGCACAGCAGATATGTGTTATATCTAAGGGAAACAATGATAAACAAGTCTGCCTTATTACATGAATATGTGGCAGGAAATGTAGTGAATGCAACTAAAGGCAGAACAGTCATTTAAAAAAGGAAACTTGCAGTAGTGCATATAGGAGGAGATGGGAACCTCCTCCTCCATCAATGTCATCATAGTTACCTGGATAATTTGAAAACTGTCCTATGACCATGTCACAGATAAGAGCACTTTCATGAAGATTAGACATTCAAAAGGCTCAAAGCTGGGTAGGCATTAGATGACCAGCAAACGATGCAATGTCGTCAACGATTTCCCTTGAACTCCTGGACCAATGATATAGTGTGTACACACTGTGCAATTTTGCAAACGATAGTCAGTGGGCACATACAGTAGTATGTAGTCACTGATGATATCCTCAGAATGAGTTACATGTAGGGCCGACCAGAAGACATTGCCGACTACCACAGGGGCACGCAAATAGAGCGTACACACCTGGCGATTTGAACAATTTGTCATTCCGATCCGTTGGAATCTGGCAAACCGTTCAATATATTGCCTAGTCTGTACCCAATTTAAGATTATTTACCCATAACCTCCTCCTATTGTATTGAGATCAGGGACATCACCAAGACACCGGCTGCTGGACAATTGCTAGCCTGTATTCTCATGAATTCTCACCCAGGCCACAAAATGGCTGCATTTAGGCAGTAAATGCTATATGTAATATTTTCAACAAAGGCGGCCTATATAAAGGCAGAAGCTTGGAAATGTGACTTCATGAAGTTAATTACATCAAGTTAGGTAACAGCTATCATGTACGCATTCAACAATATACAGTAATTACAGAATAGATTTTGCATTTAGCCAGTAAAAGTTTTAAATCTCAAAACAGGTTTACAAAATGGAGGTCATCAATATGTCTTGAAAACAAAGTCACAACCCATGTATGGCATCCATCTTGTAAACTTTAGTATTGCACATGCATTTAAACAATAAAGATACTGCAAAATGGCCATGCAGGAAGGAGTGCTTAAAAGTGCAGATGATAAAAACAATGGGGCTAATTCAGACCTGATTGCTGCTGTGCGTTTTCGCACAGCAGGCGATCAGGTCTGAACTGCGCTGGTGCATACCAGAGATACGATCGGCATCTCAGCCCAGCGATCGCCTCTGCCTGATTGACAGGCAGAGGCATTCGCTGGGCAGGAGGGGATGGGCTGGCGGTGTTGTGCCGCCATTTTGGGGCCCGCTCCAGGCAATGCAGGTGTGCCCGGACCGTGTGGGGGGGCGGCTGCAGTGGCAGCGTGATGTCACACGCATCCGCTGTGACCCGGAGAGTGACAGGTAGCTCCCTGCCAGCGCGCAGGAGCTGCACTGGTAGGGAGCTACTCTTCAAGTACAAAAGCATCGCCGCCGTGCGATGCTTTTATACCTTTGCAGGGGGGCAGAGACAGACATGCGGGGCGGACTAGCCGTGTGCTGGGCGTCCCGCTGCATGTCTGTGCACATCTACGATCAAGTCTGAATTAGCCCCAATATTCAGTAACAAACAATTTATGCACACTGAATAAGCATCACATTCATGAATAATCTAAAACAGTTGTTTGCATATTTATGGTTTTTTAATTCTGCATAAAGTAAAGTCTTGCAAACTGAATTCAAGCATTTATAATTTAAAGGGTTACATAGAAGATAATCTTTACAAAGTTAGCATAGCAGCATTAAAAGAAGCAACTGCAGATCTAAGGGGGATGGTTTTAACGAAGAATCCATTCGCACAGTCGATTGCAAGGTGATTGATAGAAAGGGCGTTTATTGGTGTCAACTGACCGTTTTCTGGGAGTGTTTGGGGAAACACAGGCGTGTCTAAGCTTTTGCAGAGCAGGTGTCTGACGTCAATTCCGGGACCAAAAAGACTAGAGTGATCGCAGCGGCTGAGTAAGTCTAGAGCTACTCAGAAACTGCACAAACTCGGCTGCAAAGGCATTCTCACACTTGCAAAGCGAAAATACACTCCCCCCATAGGCGGCGACTATCTGATCGCAGCGCTGCAAAAAGTTGCTAGTGAGCGATCAACTCGGAATGACCCCCATTGATCGAGAGGTCTGAGGCTACAGAGGGGTACACACGGAGAGATCCGTGCTTAATTTCTAAGCATAGAAATTAAGCGGGTAATTCAGACCTGGTCAGTGCTGTGCGTTTTCACACAGTGGGCGATCAGATCTGAACTGCGTATGCACCGCAACGTGCCAGCGTGTCGCACAACAGCACCGGGCATCAGTGCCTAGCAACGGGATGGTGCAAAAAAATTGATTGCACGGGTGATCGCAAGGTGATTGACAGGAAGTGGCCGTTTGTGGGTGTCAACTGACCGTTTTGCAGGAGTGTCCGGGAAAATGCAGACGGGATCAGGTGTTTGGAGGGAGGGTGTCTGACGTCAGCTCCGTCCCGATCACGCAGCGACTGAGTAACTCCTGGGCTGCGTAGAGACTGCACAAACTGATGTTTGTGCAGCTCTGCTAAAGAAGCGAACGCATCCCTGCACAGGCTTTACCCCTTCCCCTGTATCTGATCGCAGGGCTGCAGAAAAAACGCACCCTAGCGATCAGGTCTGAATTACCCACCAAAGCACGGATCTCTCTGTGTGTACCCCCCTTACCATTCAATGGGAAGCATTAATTGCTGCATGCATAGATTCTATATGTTTCTGTCACATGTTGCTGGAGACATTTCCACAAAATTCAGAAGCACTGAGAACCCCCTTAAGAAAGTGAAACCACTAAACACTAAAGGGTGCAACAAAGTACAGTGTAAAACATGTAACTCCAGCTGAACTCATTAGGACTGTGTGATGTACACCTAATTAAAAAAATTAAAAAAACACAACCTTGACAGGTTCCTGATCTCAGCAGCCAGTAACACTGCTCATCTATATAGAGTGGGTGGCTGCACTGCTGTACTTGCAGAACGCTGACAGAATAGGGCCGCACCTTCCTGTCCTTTAGCAGCTGTTCACTGCGATACAGTTCAGTAGTGTTTCCTGACATTAACTTCTAATGTGCTGGAATCACAAATTAATGTAATGTTTTAAGAAAAGTATCCCAGTTCATCAGTTTCTGCCATGAAACAGTGTTGTCACTTTTACAGTTTGCCAATATATATATATATATTAGAGATGAGCGCCGGAAATTTTTCGGGTTTTGTGTTTTGGTTTTGGGTTCGGTTCCGCGGCCGTGTTTTGGGTTCGACCGCGTTTTGGCAAAACCTCACCGAATTTTTTTTGTCGGATTCGGGTGTGTTTTGGATTCGGGTGTTTTTTTCAAAAAACCCTAAAAAACAGCATAAATCATAGAATTTGGGGGTCATTTTGATCCCAAAGTATTATTAACCTCAAAAACCATAATTTACACTCATTTTCAGTCTATTCTGAATACCTCACACCTCACAATATTATTTTTAGTCCTAAAATTTGCACCGAGGTCGCTGTGTGAGTAAGATAAGCGACCCTAGTGGCCGACACAAACACCGGGCCCATCTAGGAGTGGCACTGCAGTGTCACGCAGGATGTCCCTTCCAAAAAACCCTCCCCAAACAGCACATGACGCAAAGAAAAAAAGAGGCGCAATGAGGTAGCTGACTGTGTGAGTAAGATAAGCGACCCTAGTGGCCGACACAAACACCGGGCCCATCTAGGAGTGGCACTGCAGTGTCACGCAGGATGTCCCTTCCAAAAAACCCTCCCCAAACAGCACATGACGCAAAGAAAAAAAGAGGCGCAATGAGGTAGCTGACTGTGTGAGTAAGATAAGCGACCCTAGTGGCCGACACAAACACCGGGCCCATCTAGGAGTGGCACTGCAGTGTCACGCAGGATGGCCCTTCCAAAAAACCCTCCCCAAACAGCACATGACGCAAAGAAAAAAAGAGGCGCAATGAGGTAGCTGACTGTGTGAGTAAGATAAGCGACCCTAGTGGCCGACACAAACACCGGGCCCATCTAGGAGTGGCACTGCAGTGTCACGCAGGATGGCCCTTCCAAAAAACCCTCCCCAAACAGCACATGACGCAAAGAAAAAAAGAGGCGCAATGAGGTAGCTGACTGTGTGAGTAAGATAAGCGACCCTAGTGGCCGACACAAACACCGGGCCCATCTAGGAGTGGCACTGCAGTGTCACGCAGGATGGCCATTCCAAAAAACCCTCCCCAAACAGCACATGACGCAAAGAAAAATAAAAGAAAAAAGAGGTGCAAGATGGAATTGTCCTTGGGCCCTCCCACCCACCCTTATGTTGTATAAACAGGACATGCACACTTTAACCAACCCATCATTTCAGTGACAGGGTCTGCCACACGACTGTGACTGATATGACGGGTTGGTTTGGACCCCCCCCAAAAAAGAAGCAATTAATCTCTCCTTGCACAAACTGGCTCTACAGAGGCAAGATGTCCACCTCATCATCATCCTCCGATATATCACCGTGTACATCCCCCTCCTCACAGATTATCAATTCGTCCCCACTGGAATCCACCATCTCAGCTCCCTGTGTACTTTGTGGAGGCAATTGCTGCTGGTCAATGTCTCCGCGGAGGAATTGATTATAATTCATTTTAATGAACATCATCTTCTCCACATTTTCTGGATGTAACCTCGTACGCCGATTGCTGACAAGGTGAGCGGCGGCACTAAACACTCTTTCGGAGTACACACTTGTGGGAGGGCAACTTAGGTAGAATAAAGCCAGTTTGTGCAAGGGCCTCCAAATTGCCTCTTTTTCCTGCCAGTATAAGTACGGACTGTGTGACGTGCCTACTTGGATGCGGTCACTCATATAATCCTCCACCATTCTTTCAATGTTGAGAGAATCATATGCAGTGACAGTAGACGACATGTCCGTAATCGTTGTCAGGTCCTTCAGTCCGGACCAGATGTCAGCATCAGCAGTCGCTCCAGACTGCCCTGCATCACCGCCAGCGGGTGGGCTCGGAATTCTGAGCCTTTTCCTCGCACCCCCAGTTGCGGGAGAATGTGAAGGAGGAGATGTTGACAGGTCGCGTTCCGCTTGACTTGACAATTTTCTCACCAGCAGGTCTTTCAACCCCAGCAGACTTGTGTCTGCCGGAAAGAGAGATCCAAGGTAGGTTTTAAATCTAGGATCGAGCACGGTGGCCAAAATGTAGTGCTCTGATTTCAACAGATTGACCACCCGTGAATCCTTGTTAAGCGAATTAAGGGCTCCATCCACAAGTCCCACATGCCTAGCGGAATCGCTCCGTGTTAGCTCCTCCTTCAATGTCTCCAGCTTCTTCTGCAAAAGCCTGATGAGGGGAATGACCTGACTCAGGCTGGCAGTGTCTGAACTGACTTCACGTGTGGCAAGTTCAAAGGGCATCAGAACCTTGCACAACGTTGAAATCATTCTCCACTGCACTTGAGACAGGTGCATTCCACCTCCTATATCGTGCTCAATTGTATAGGCTTGAATGGCCTTTTGCTGCTCCTCCAACCTCTGAAGCATATAGAGGGTTGAATTCCACCTCGTTACCACTTCTTGCTTCAGATGATGGCAGGGCAGGTTCAGTAGTTTTTGGTGGTGCTCCAGTCTTCTGTACGTGGTGCCTGTACGCCGAAAGTGTCCCACAATTCTTCTGGCCACCGACAGCATCTCTTGCACGCCCCTGTCGTTTTTTTAAAAATTCTGCACCACCAAATTCAAGGTATGTGCAAAACATGGGACGTGCTGGAATTTGCCCATATTTAATGCACACACAATATTGCTGGCGTTGTCCGATGCCACAAATCCACAGGAGAGTCCAATTGGGGTAAGCCATTCTGCGATGATCTTCCTCAGTTGCCGTAAGAGGTTTTTAGCTGTGTGCGTATTCTGGAAAGCGGTGATACAAAGCGTAGCCTGCCTAGGAAAGAGTTGGCGTTTGCGAGATGCTGCTACTGGTGCCGCCGCTGCTGTTCTTGCGGCGGGAGTCCATACATCTACCCAGTGGGCTGTCACAGTCATATAGTCCTGACCCTGCCCTGCTCCACTTGTCCACATGTCCGTGGTTAAGTGGACATTGGGTACAACTGCATTTTTTAGGACACTGGTGAGTCTTTTTTTGACGTCCGTGTACATTCTCGGTATCGCCTGCCTACAGAAGTGGAACCTAGATGGTATTTGGTAACGGGGGCACACTGCCTCAATAAATTGTCTAGTTCCCTGTGAACTAACGGCGGATACCGGACGCACGTCTAACACCAACATAGTTGTCAAGGCCTCAGTTATCCGCTTTGCAGCAGGATGACTGCTGTGATATTTCATCTTCCTCGCAAAGGACTGTTGGACAGTCAATTGCTTACTGGAAGTAGTACAAGTGGGCTTACGACTTCCCCTCTGGGATGACCATCGACTCCCAGCAGCAACAACAGCAGCGCCAGCAGCAGTAGGCGTTACACGCAAGGATGCATCGGAGGAATCCCAGGCAGGAGAGGACTCGTCAGAATTGCCAGTGACATGGCCTGCAGGACTATTGGCATTCCTGGGGAAGGAGGAAATTGACACTGAGGGAGTTGGTGGGGTGGTTTGCGTGAGCTTGGTTACAAGAGGAAGGGATTTACTGGTCAGTGGACTGCTTCCGCTGTCGCCCAAAGTTTTTGAACTTGTCACTGACTTATTATGAATGCGCTGCAGGTGACGTATAAGGGAGGATGTTCCGAGGTGGTTAACGTCCTTACCCCTACTTATTACAGCTTGACAAAGGGAACACACGGCTTGACAAATGTTGTCTGCATTTCTGGTGAAATACTTCCACACCGAAGAGCTGATTTTTTTGGTATTTTCACCAGGCATGTCAACGGCCATATTCCTCCCACGGACAACAGGTGTCTCCCCGGGTGCCTGACTTAAACAAACCACCTCACCATCAGAATCCTCCTGGTCAATTTCCTCCCCAGCGCCAGCAACACCCATATCCTCCTCATCCTGGTGTACTTCAACACTGACATCTTCAATCTGACTATCAGGAACTGGACTGCGGGTGCTCCTTCCAGCACTTGCAGGGGGCGTGCAAATGGTGGAAGGCGCATGCTCTTCACGTCCAGTGTTGGGAAGGTCAGGCATCGCAACCGACACAATTGGACTCTCCTTGTGGATTTGGGATTTTGAAGAACGCACAGTTCTTTGCGGTGCTTTTGCCAGCTTGAGTCTTTTCAGTTTTCTAGCGAGAGGCTGAGTGCTTCCATCCTCATGTGAAGCTGAACCACTAGCCATGAACATAGGCCAGGGCCTCAGCCGTTCCTTGCCACTCCGTGTGGTAAATGGCATATTGGCAAGTTTACGCTTCTCCTCCGACAATTTTATTTTAGGTTTTGGAGTCCTTTTTTTACTGATATTTGGTGTTTTGGATTTGACATGCTCTGTACTATGACATTGGGCATCGGCCTTGGCAGACGACGTTGCTGGCATTTCATCGTCTCGGCCATGACTAGTGGCAGCAGCTTCAGCACGAGGTGGAAGTGGATCTTGATCTTTCCCTAATTTTGGAACCTCAACATTTTTGTTCTCCATATTTTATTAGGCACAACTAAAAGGCACCTCAGGTAAACAATGGAGATGGATGGATACTAGTATACAATTATGGATGGACTGCCGAGTGCCGACACAGAGGTAGCTACAGCCGTGGACTATTGTACTGTACTGTGTCTGCTGCTAATATAGACTGGATGATAATGAGATGTAGTATGTATGTATAAAGAAGAAAGAAAAAAAAACCACGGGTAGGTGGTATACAATTATGGATGGACTGCCGAGTGCCGACACAGAGGTAGCTACAGCCGTGGACTACCGTACTGTGTCTGCTGCTAATATAGACTGGTTGATAATGAGATGTAGTATGTATAAAGAAGAAAGAAGAAAAAAACCACGGGTAGGTGGTATACAATTATGGACGGACTGCCGAGTGCCGACACAGAGGTAGCTACAGCCGTGGACTACCGTACTGTGTCTGCTGCTAATATAGACTGGTTGATAATGAGATGTAGTATGTATAAAGAAGAAAGAAAAAAAAACCACGGGTAGGTGGTATACAATTATGGACGGACTGCCGAGTGCCGACACAGAGGTAGCTACAGCCGTGGACTACCGTACTGTACTGTGTCTGCTGCTAATATAGACTGGATGATAATGAGATGTAGTATGTATAAAGAAGAAAGAAAAAAAAACACGGGTAGGTGGTATACAATTATGGACGGACTGCCGAGTGCCGACACAGAGGTAGCTACAGCCGTGGACTACCGTACTGTACTGTGTCTGCTGCTAATATAGACTGGTTGATAAAGAGATGTAGTATGTATGTATAAAGAAGAAAGAAAAAAAAACCACGGGTAGGTGGTATACAATTATGGATGGACTGCCGAGTGCCGACACAGAGGTAGCTACAGCCGTGGACTACTGTACTGTGTCTGCTGCTAATATAGACTGGTTGATAAAGAGATGTAGTATGTATGTATAAAGAAGAAAGAAAAAAAAACCACGGGTAGGTGGTATACAATTATGGACGGACTGCCGAGTGCCGACACAGAGGTAGCTACAGCCGTGGACTACCGTACTGTGTCTGCTGCTAATATAGACTGGTTGATAAAGAGATGTAGTATGTATGTATAAAGAAGAAAGAAAAAAAAAACACGGGTAGGTGGTATACAATTATGGATGGACTGCCGAGTGCCGACACAGAGGTAGCTACAGCCGTGGACTACTGTACTGTGTCTGCTGCTAATATAGACTGGTTGATAAAGAGATGTAGTATGTATGTATAAAGAAGAAAGAAAAAAAAACCACGGGTAGGTGGTATACAATTATGGACGGACTGCCGAGTGCCGACACAGAGGTAGCTACAGCCGTGGACTACCGTACTGTACTGTGTCTGCTGCTAATATAGACTGGTTGATAAAGAGATGTAGTATGTATGTATAAAGAAGAAAGAAAAAAAAAACCACGGGTAGGTGGTATACAATTATGGATGGACTGCCGAGTGCCGACACAGAGGTAGCTACAGCTGTGGACTACTGTACTGTGTCTGCTGCTAATATAGACTGGTTGATAAAGAGATGTAGTATGTATGTATAAAGAAGAAAGAAAAAAAAACCACGGGTAGGTGGTATACAATTATGGATGGATTGCCGAGTGCCGACACAGAGGTAGCTACAGCCGTGAACTACCGTACTGTGTCTGCTGCGACTGGATGATAAATAATGATATAAAAAATATATATATATCACTACTGCAGCCGGACAGGTATATATTATATAATGACGGACCTGCTGGACACTGTCTGTCAGCAGAATGAGTTTTTTATAGAATAAAAAAAAAAAACACCACACAAGTCACACGACGAGTGTTTAACTTTTTCAGGCAATCACAATATAGTATACTACTAACTATACTGGTGGTCAGTGTGGTCAGGTCACTGGTCAGTCACACTGGCAGTGGCACTCCTGCAGCAAAAGTGTGCACTGTTTAATTTTAATAATATGTACTCCTGGCTCCTGCTATAACCTATAACTGGCACTGCTCCCCAGTCTCCCCCACAATTATAAGCTGTGTGAGCACAGTCAGATATATACATAGATGATGCAGCACACTGGGCTGAGCAGTGCACACAGATATGGTATGTGACTGAGTCACTGTGTATCGTTTTTTTCAGGCAGAGAACGGATTATATTAAATAAAACTGCACTGTCTGGTGGTCACTGTGGTCAGTCACTACTAAACTCTGCACTCTCTACAGTACTCCTAAGCTCCAGTAAATCAAGTGTCTCTGTCTCAAATCAATCTCACTCTCTCTCTTCTAATCTAAATGGAGAGGACGCCAGCCACGTCCTCTCCCTATCAATCTCAATGCACGTGTGAAAATGGCGGCGACGCGCGGCTCCTTATATAGAATCCGAGTCTCGCGAGAATCCGACAGCGTCATGATGACGTTCGGGCGCGCTCGGGTTAACCGAGCAAGGCGGGAAGATCCGAGTCGCTCGGACCCGTGAAAAAAAACATGAAGTTCGGGCGGGTTCGGATTCCGAGGAACCGAACCCGCTCATCTCTAATATATATATATATATATATATATATATATACACACACACAAATATGGGTGTGATACATTATCAGTCACATGAGTACTGCCCATGCCTGTAACAGCCATGTCGTGATGCTGCAACTGGTGTAGGAGGACATCTATGCTCCTTACATGTCATCCATCAAGTGCACGCTGGATATGGCGTCCCTGACAGTTGAGGAGCAATGATTGAGCTCCAACAGATACATTTCCTAAGAGAGCATGTAAAGTGAAATAGAATATTCTTAGATTAGTGGAACAGAAGATCAATGTACATTGTACAAATACATACAAGCATATCATAGTGCACATCATACATCCTTCTCTTACATGTGATAAGAGTCAAACTCAGAATAATGGTTTGTTGACATGTATGCTGACATGCAGAACCGGGAATGTACCAAATACTTTCTCACATTCCCAGCAAAGATCTCTGTGTGTCTATTGGCTGCAGGTGCAACGATATACAACTGGTGCAATGGATCCATTGCCACTACTTGTACTTTCTCATGGGCCCTCATTCCGAGTTGTTCGCTCGGTATTTTTCATCGCATCGCAGTGAAAATCCGCTTAGTACGCATGCGCAATGTTCGCACTGCGACTGCGCCAAGTAACTTTACTATGAAGAAAGTAATTTTACTCACGGCTTTTTCTTCGCTCCGGCGATCGTAATGTGATTGACAGGAAATGGGTGTTACTGGGCGGAAACACGGCGTTTCAGGGGCGTGTGGCTGAAAACGCTACCGTTTCCGGAAAAAACGCAGGAGTGGCCGGGGAAACGGTGGGAGTGCCTGGGCGAACGCTGGGTGTGTTTGTGACGTCAACCAGGAACGACAAGCACTGAAATGATCGCACAGGCAGAGTAAGTCTGGAGCTACTCAGAAACTGCTAAGTAGTTAGTAATCGCAATATTGCGAATACATCGGTCGCAATTTTAAGAAGCTAAGATTCACTCCCAGTAGGCGGCGGCTTAGCGTGTGTAACTCTGCTAAATTCGCAATGCGACCGATCAACTCGGAATGAGGGCCATGGACAATAAACAAAGTTCTTTAATATTTGCCAGTAGTCATTTGCTTAGTAATAATAATAATAATGTTAGGCAATGCTGCCCCTGCTGTTAAATACAAGTAAAGCTTACAGTGTGTACATGATTTTGATAAATTTCTAGCAAAACTTCATGCATGCTCTGAATATATGATAAGCAATAAAGAAGCTATATAAATAAACCCCTTATGTCAAATAAAGGACAGAGTATTGCTGGAACACCATAATTGTGTGTGTGTTCACTTATTCTCTGGCCGCAATAATCTTTCCTATTACAGTTAAGGGCCCCATACACTTATACGACATAGCGGCCCGTCATGTTATTTAAGATTTCCTCCAACCTCCCGGCAGCCTCCCCGTTGGCAGGATAGTATTAGATACATTGTATGCAGTTTTTTTTTGCATACGATGTATCTTTTACTTTTCCATCCATTTACTGCGGGATCAGACATATTACGAGTGCAGCACTCGTGATATGTCGGATCTAGGGGGATCCGATCCGATGCACACGGGAACGCGCATCGGATCGGATCGGGGCAAAAGCACACCGAAAATGCCTGATTTCACCCAATATATCAGGCCGAATGCCCGAATTAGGCTGATATTGGGCATTAACGGTCTAGTGTATGGGGTCCTTTAGCCTAATTACTTGACACGTCACATTCATCGTACGGTATTGAAATAAAATAACAATTTGTGGACATCTCAATTAATGGACTGGAAGGGAAAAAAATTGGATTACAATTGTACATATCTCACTGTGCATGTCACAGACACACAGTATAGTAGGATTATAATCTAGATTCTTACTCATACAGAGGAAATCCTTCCCATTGGATGTAACCTGTGTGGGAGGGCATTTCTCACCCAATCAGCTGTGGACTGGGTGTGATAGACCTGCCACTAAACCAATGAGAGCTTCTAGCCACGCCCAGCGTTATACACACAGGCACAGAGTCACAGATCTGGGCTATTATATAGGAGATAGCATCAAGGGCCGGCAGTGCTCCCCAAAGTTGTAAGAATATTTGCATAATCTCCACACAAAAAAAGACAACTCTATTTTTCTGGGACACTCTTGGAATAAAATTAAAACGTAAATTTTATTAAGACTTCAAAGACTTACAGTGACATACCAACATATAACGTTTAATAATAAAAAGCAGGTAATGATGTTTGCCAATGAGCCTCTCGTTACCGCAAATGTAAATGTGAGTCCCCTTATTTAATTTACATCCGAGATATAATCGTGTGACAGAAAATAAAGTCTTTTTAGACAGCTATAGTCATACCTCTCTAGAACCTCATACAGATAGACAAATGGAAACACTTGTTACTATAATTCCAACCTTTGTATACAAAAAGTAACAATACATTAATATGTTGCTTGTTTACCAGCCAAATGGAGTCTAGATGGTTACTTGTTACAATACTGCCAGTTTAACTTCACAAAAACCACATGAAAGTAAGTCTATGGAAACGTTTGTAGCCATACACATTTTCTCTGCAAGTCACATATAACAGAGAGCAATGTAGTTTAGTACATGTGATGTTAGCACTAATTGTGATAAGTATTGTCACTGTTGGTAAACTAGCTAATATATTAGTAAGGGTATATGTAAAGAGTCCCTTCTCTATTATGTTGTTTTCAGAGGATTTTGATCCCATAGTAACCACAAGAGAAAAAGTCAGAAGGAAGGACACATGTAACATGTACTAGGTTTCTGCTTTTGAAAATCTGCTACGTAAGCATCAAATTTACAATGAGAGAACCATATTAAGTACACACATGAGCCCCAAAGACCTGTATCTGCTTTTAACTCTTAATGTGCCCATGAATTGGCACTGGTTAATGATAGTACAGGGCAGAGGTCCCTATGTGCAATTAGTCTACCGTAATGCTTAATAATAATAAGCCCAACGAAAAATTAATAACAGTATTACATTTGTGGAGATGCTACCTTTGTTGAAATGTAATTAATATTTTTTACATGGATGACAATGTAAATGGAGATAATTGTTCAATAAGACTCTGGTCATTATTAACTCCACAATTCTATTTTGTCAGACAACCCATTTGAATAGTAAATACTAAAAAAGAAGTTTCACATGGAGGTAACATCCAGGGTTTCTTCTGTCCAGAAAATAAAAACAAGGGACCCAGTGCCTATTAGTGGCTATATACCTGCAGCTATTCAACGGGTGTTCTCAACCCGGAAAAGGGAATTAAATAAAAATGATACTTGAAAAGCGTTGATATAAAGTACACTCACAACAATATAAATTTATCTTCTTTTATTTAAAACAACCATTATTGCAGTATATATATATATATATATATATATATATATATATATATATAATCTCCAAACAGAGGGACGGCACTCATAGGATTTTGCAATGAATTGTATTCAAAAATAGAAGAAAAGATCCAATGCTTACATCATCAACGTTTCGGTGTGAACCACCGTCATCAGGATGTATGCAGACACACCGCAACACAAACAATGGTGAACATAAAACAATAAGCGACTTACCAGCCTTATAAAGACCACTAAGTGTCCATAACCACATACACGTGTGCAGCCCGCCCACCCAAGCGACGGGGCGCTCTACAGTTTACGCACTGGGGATCCGGTGTTGTTTTTAATGTGTTTTATCGTTTATTTGTTGATATGCCCGGTTCCC
This sequence comes from Pseudophryne corroboree, assembly GCF_028390025.1. Classification (NCBI taxonomy): domain Eukaryota; kingdom Metazoa; phylum Chordata; class Amphibia; order Anura; family Myobatrachidae; genus Pseudophryne; species Pseudophryne corroboree. The sequence goes on along the minus strand of NC_086449.1, from coordinate 268,615,924 downwards.
ACCCACAGCTTTGGCAGCGCTGTGATGTGGGCCAATGGGTCCCGCGGGGCGGTCACTCTGCTAATGTCCTTAGCAGCCATGGCTGTTGTCATGGTTGCGGTGGGACGTGCACGGGGCGCGTGTGAGTGTGACGCCGCTGGTGAGCGCCAGTGGGCTAGCAGCTCTGGCGTGACAGCCGTGCCCTGGCTCTCTTGGTAACCAAGGCCGTTGTCATGGCTACGTCGGGACGCTGCCAGGGCGCGCGTGAGTATGACGCCTCCGGTGAGCGCCCCGTCGCTTGGGTGGGCGGGCTGCACACGTGTATGTGGTTATGGATACTTAGTGGTCTTTATAAGGCTGGTAAGTCGCTTATTGTTTTATGTTCACCATTGTTTGTGTTGCTGTGTGTCTGTATACATCCTGATGACGGTGGTCCACACCGAAACATTGATGATGTAAGCATTGGATCTTTTCTTCTATTTTTGAATACAATTCATTGCAAAATCCTTTGAGTGCCATCCCTCTGTTTGGAGATTATTTGTTCACTGCTACCCCATGATAGGACAGGATCACCAAGGTATTTGTTGCTTTAGTATTTCGAGTGCCGATATACATGGATAGATATATATATATCGTTGAAAAGATATAAGACCTTTATCGCGCTAAAGATGTGAAAGCTTCAACTTAGGGAAAATACCCCCTGTTAGATGGGGTATGAACAGATAGTGAAAGAAGAGATTTCCCCAGGGAGCTGATGTCGTACTTTGGTATGTACAAATTTTGTATAATAAAATAATCTTAAAAAAGAGAGATTGTTTATTTTTTTAAAAAGCAATACATAAAACTGTTTACAATTTGCCCAGAATAACAATAAACAATGTTTGTACAGACGATAGTTGTGTTGGTAATTCAAACAACATCAAAATGATCTTCTTTGTAGAGATGTCAGAGAACAATGTGCTAAACCAACGCGTTTCGTCCTACAGACTTCATCAGGGGTGTATTAATCTAAACAATACAGAAACATTCATAAACAACTTCACTCTTCTAGTTATAATACAATTAACTCTCTTCAAAAGCTAATTGAATACATACCAAAGAATCACAATATGGACATACATCTTATCGTGTCTTCAAAAAGGCAATTTAACAATGCTTAAAATAGTATCGGACCAAATTTCACCATATGGGGTATCTGTAAAATCATAACATATGTTACCAAAAGAATATTACCATAAAAATATATGGACAGGATATATTATGTGAGGAGGAACAGAGGAGGAGGACTAGTTTACAAGGATTCTATTGGGCTTTTAATCAGCCTTACTGCTTCATACTTAGTCAGAGAGGATTATCTGATCATATTTAAATGTTAAACATATTTATACGTTCAACTTTTGATAAATATGCGACCAACAGAATATGTAGATAATTCTCTGAATAGCGTTACTAATATTAGCTTAATATTCACCAATTGGAAGTTTAAAGTGTAGATATACATATAAATAATTGTTATATATTTTATTTACTTTTATTTTTATTTGCATTGGCACAGATTATACATACCAATTTAAATTGAATTGGAAGTAACCCTTTCCACTGATTATCCACTGGGTATAACCTTTTTGAAATTTAGAGTAATTCTGAATCTATAATAGAAAAGAGATTCTATTTTACTCTTGGGTGTGGTATTTATAATGTGATCGCCCATACCACATTCATCATACATACCAATTTAATCCAATTAAGCCCTTTTTGAAGACACGATAAGATGTATGTCCATATTGTGATTCTTTGGTATGTATTCAATTAGCTTTTGAAGAGAGTTAATTGTATTATAACTAGAAGAGTGAAGTTGTTTATGAATGTTTCTGTATTGTTTAGATTAATACACCCCTGATGAAGTCTGTAGGACGAAACGCGTTGGGTTAGCACATTGTTCTCTGACATCTCTACAAAGAAGATCATTTTGATGTTGTTTGAATTACCAACACAACTATCGTCTGTACAAACATTGTTTATTGTTATTCTGGGCAAATTGTAAACAGTTTTATGTATTGCTTTTTAAAAAAATAAACAATCTCTCTTTTTTAAGATTATTTTATTATACAAAATTTGTACATACCAAAGTACGACATCAGCTCCCTGGGGAGATATATATATATATATATATATATATATATATGTATATATATAATAATTCACCTGCTAGTGTTTTTAAATAAAAATCAAAAGATACACATTTTGAACATTACCCTAATTAGGGAAAATATCATAACAATACAATACTATGTAGCAACTGGGAATAATGGCCCTCATTCCGAGTTGTTCGCTCGCTAGCCACTTTTCACAGCATTACACACGCTACGCCGCCGCCCTCTGGGAGTGTATCTTAGCTTAGCAGAATTGCGAACGAAGTATTCGCAATATTGCGAAAAGATTTTTCTGTGCAGTTTCTGAGTAGCTCGAGACTTACTCTTCCAGTGCGATCAGTTCAGTGCTTGTCGTTCCTGGTTTGACGTCACAAACACACCCAGCGTTCGCCCAGACACTCCCCCGTTTCTCCAGCCACTCCCGCATTTTTCCCAGAAACGGCAGCGTTTTTTCACACACACCCATAAAATGGCCAGTTTCCGCCCAGAAACACCCACTTCCTGTCAATCACACTCCGATCACCAGAACGAAGAAAAAACCTCGTAATGCCGTGAGTAAAATACCAAACTTCTTAGCAAATTTACTTGGCGCAGTCGCAGTGCGAACATTGCGCATGTGCAATTAGCGGAAAATCGCTGCGATGCGAAGAAAATTACCGAGCGAACAACTCGGAATGAGGGCCAATGTTGCTAGAGCTTCCTGATCTAATGTAGCAACAAGAGAAATAGCTTTAGCACAGAACAGCTTTGTTCCTATACTGTATCAGCTTTAAGTGTGCTGATACAGTAATTACTTACTATTACAAACTCTGACCTGTGGAGGACTGGTGTCTATCTGACTTATTGCACAATATTACGGAGAGATCCGAGTCATGAGTATAAAAGAGGATCAAAGCTGTTCTGTGCTAAAGCTGCTTCTCTTGTTGCAACATTAGATCAGGAAGCTCTAGCAACATTGGCCCTCATTCCGAGTTCGCTAGCTAGCTGCTTTTAGCAGCATTGCACACGCTAAGTCGCCGCCCTCTGGGAGTGTATCTTAGCTTAGCAGAATTGCGAACGAAAGATTTGCATAATTGCGAATAGAAATTTCTTTGCAGTTTCTCTGGGACTTACTCTGCCACTGCGATCAGTTCAGTCAGTTTCGTTCCTGGTTTGACGTCACAAACACACCCAGCGTTCGCCCAGACACTCCCCCGTTTCTCCAGCCACTCCCGCGTTTTTCCCAGAAATGGCAGCGTTTTTCCGCACTCACCCATAAAACGCCCAGTTTCCGCCCAGAAACACCCTCTTCCTGTCAATCACACTCCGATCACCAGAACGATGAAAAATCCTCGTTATGCCGTGAGTAAAATACCTAACTTTTGAGTAAAATAACTACCCGCATGCGCTCTGCGAACCTTGCGCATGCGCAGTAAGCGACTAATCGCAATATAGTGAAACTCGGCAACGAGCGAACAACTCGGAATGAGGGCCATTATTCCCAGTTGCTACATAGTATTGTATTGTTATGATATTTTCCCTGATTAGGGTAATGTTCAAAATGTGTATCTTTTGATTTTATTTAAAATCACTGGCCGGTAAATTGTTAATATATATATAATACACACACACACACACACACACACACACACACACACACACACACACACAAGTATTTGGACAGCCACCGATTGTGCAAGTTGACCCACTAAAAAAGATGAGAGAGGTGTGTAATTTCCATCATAGGTACACTTCAACTGTGAGAGACAGAATCTGGGGAAAAAAACAACAGGAAATCACATTGTATGACTTTTTAAACAATTTACACCCCCAAACATAACTGATAGCAGTGAAAAATCAGTGTGTTGGGTAAGTAAAAGTAGATGCTGAGTGTTAGCGAGAGAGGACAGCAGTGAATATGCCAATCTATGTGGCATCACTATCTTACTTTTATTTTTAACACTTATATCACTCTGTGTTGTTTGTTTGTTTGTTTGTTTGTTTTATGTAACATTTTCACACATCTTTCACTTTTTGATCACTTTTAACATTGATTAGCTAACCTCACCTTTAACCTTTAACACTCTGATACTTCACTGCTGTCCTCTCTCTCTGACACTCAGCAGCTACTTTCAGTGGTTGCATGGTGCACATGCTCTCCTTTTCTCCTGAATGTTGTAGTATTAAGTCTCAGCCAGGGTTGGACTGGGCCACAGGGGTACAGGGGAAAGCATCGGTGGGCCCTACTGCCTGGGGGCCCACCCCCTCCTCTAGGGATCAGTTTCCAGACTGTGCTGTTATCAGAGCCGGCCCTAACCAATATGATGCCCTAGGCAAGATTTTGGCTGGTGCCCCCTAGCATCACCGCTGGTTCCGCCTCTGACCTTGCACCTCTTTCCCAGCACCATCACCCCTCATCCATAGCAGTCCTTATTATGGTGTTTGTACCCCCTATAGTTTAAATAGTAACAATTCGCACATTTGGCGCACAGCCCAAAAAGGGGGGTGTTTTTGCTGGCAAGGGGCATGGCCACACAATAGTAACCCCAATTCCAATTACACCACACAATACTGCAACTTTATTCACATTTGATCATGCGATACTGTCCATAATTCATATTACATCCCACAGTAGTATCACTTTACCTTATAAACGTTACGCCTTACAGTAGAGCCCTTTATTCACATTACATCACACTGAATTGCTCCTTATTCACATTACACCACACCTTATTGATCTTTATTCACATTAGACGACACAGTAGTGCCCTTTCTATATGCAATGCCACATAGTAGAGCACCTTATTCACATAATGCCACACAGTAATGCCCCTTACACATATGAAACACATTATTAATGTCCTTATAAACATAATGCGCCTTACACATTATGACAACCTTTATTTATGTCCTTTTACACATAATGTCCCTTACACATATGCCGCACATTATTAATGCCCTTATACACATAATGACACACATAGTGCCCCATACACATTCGCTGCACATTATTAGTGTCCCTATACACATAATGACACACATACAGTACTACCCTGTTACACATAAGCCGCACATTATTAATGCCCTTATACACATAATGACACACATACAGTACTACCCTGTTACACATATGCCGCACATTATTAATGCCCTTATACACATAATGACACACATAGTGCCCCCTACACATTTGCTGCATATTATTAGTGCCCCTATACACATAATGACACACATACAGTAGTACCCTATTACACATATGCCGCACATTATTAATGCCCTTATACACATAAAGACACACACAGTGCCCCCTACACATTTGCTGCACATTATTAGTGCCCCTATACACATAATGACACACATACAGTAGTACCCTGTTACACATATGCCGCACATTATTAATGCCCTTATACACATAATGACACACATATTGCCCCCTACACATTTGCTGCACATTATTAGTGCCCCTATACACATAATGACACATACAGTAGTACCCTGTTACACATATGCCGCACATTATTAATGCCCTTATACACATAATGACACACATATTGCCCCCTACACATTTGCTGCACATTATTAGTGCCCCTATACACATAATGACACACATACAGTAGTACCCTATTACACATATGCCGCACATTATTAATGCCCTTATACACATAATGACACACACAGTGCCCCCTACACATTTGCTGCACATTATTAATGCCCCTATACACATAATGACACACATACAGTAGTACCCTGTTACACATATGCCGCACATTATTAATGCCCTTATACACATAATGACACACATATTGCCCCCTACACATTTGCTGCACATTATTAGTGCCCCTATACACATAATGACACACATACAGTAGTACCCTGTTACACATATGCCGCACATTATTAATGCCCTTATACACATAATGACACACATAGTGCCCCTTACACATATGCTGCACATTATTAATGCATTTTACATGACACACATAATGCTCCTTACACATATTCTGAACACTACTGCACAACCAACCCACTCACATGCACACAGCACTCACACTGCCACTAACACTGTGACCTCTGCCTCTGCTTGGATACAGATGTGTCCTCATAAATCTTGCATCAATGTTAACATCGGGCACATTTTCTTTAATGAAAATGCATCTTATTTGCATTGCTATGTGGCTAGGATGCACAAGCAGCTTCTGCTGATTAAAATGATATGCAGCATGCCTATATACTGTGAGAGTGTGGCTGTATCTGCATATGAAATGCTACACACAGAATATAGGCATGCCGCATATCATTTTAATCAGCGGAAGCTGCTGATGCCCCTAGGCATATCAAATGCCCTAGGCAATTGCCTAGTTTGCCTATGCCTATGGCCGGCTCTGGCTGTTATTAATCTAGTACATTATCTTGCATACACTACAGTATTTTCTGTATATATTTATCTAGGGGACCAACACTTGCAAAATGGTTAGGCAAACCAATGTGGTGGCTGGACACACCCCCTCTAGAGACTGGCCACACCCCTAAACATGGGCCCCTACCACTGCATTCCCCCGGTGGGACCTACATGCCCCAGTCCGACACTGGTCTCAGCTAGATAGCACATCCCATTATAAGTAGCTATGGTGTGCAGTCCAGGCCATCTTTCCCCAATTCTATACTACTGTACATCAGACTTGTCGGTAGAATCCATACAGATATCATTCATGAAATGTGCAGGGGAGAGGAGGGTGATCCTGACTGCATTCACACTGCTTGTCATGGGAGAGGATGATTGCAGACAGACTGCTATGTTTCAGCACAAGGAGTGGTGAACAGTTGAATGGTGCAAGGTGCAGGTTAAATGCAAAAGTAAGTGAAGATTAGGAGGAGGCTTTAATAAAAAGGTGTGTCCTGATTGCACCTTTTGAAGCTGGTGAGTCTAGTACTGTTTATTGGGGGTCATTCCGAGTTGTTCGCTCAGTAAATTTCTTCGCATCGCAGCGTTTTTCCGCTTAGTGCGCATGCGCAATGTTCGCACTGCGACTGCGCCAAGTAAATTTGCTATGCAGTTAGGAATTTTACTCACGGCTTTTTCATCGTTCTGGTGATCGTAATGTGATTGACAGGAAGTGGGTGTTTCTGGGCGGAAACTGGCCGTTTTATGGGTGTGTGTGAAAAAACGCTACAGTTTCTGGGAAAAACGTGGGAGTGGCTGGAGAAACGGAGGAGTGTCTGGGCGAACGCTGGGTGTGTTTGTGACGTCAAACCAGGAACGACAAGCACTGAACTGATCGCAGATGCCGAGTAAGTCTGGAGCTACTCAGAAACTGCTAAGAGAGGTCTAATCGCAATATTGCGAATACGTCGTTCGCAATTTTAAGAAGCTAAGATTCACTCCCAGTAGGCGGCGACTTAGCGTGAGCAAATCTGCTAAAAGCAGCTTGCGAGCGAACAACTCGGAATGAGGGCCATAGTCTGGTTTAGGGAGGGAAGGATCTCCACAGGAGAGGGTGGAGCAATGACGTACAGTTAGGGTAGGCAAGTGAGGCAGAGCTTTGACTATAAAAATGATTAGAATACAAAGATGATATTTGTAAGTTCTAGATATCATCTTTGTATTATTCATATCCTCTTTGTATTATTCATATAATCTTTATATTATTCTAATCATTTCTTATGGTCAAAACAAAACACCAAATCATATAAGTGTGTGTAAATCTGGCTCTGATACTAGCCGGTGCCTCCCCAACCGTTGACCTCACCACATCTCACTGTGGTGGAGATTGCAAGTCTTGGAGGCAGGCATGACAGGAGGGAAACAGGGTTAAGGTGATTGTGGGAGAAGTGTGGACAGAAATGTGGTTGGAACTATAGGAGAATTGGGAGTAACTGAAGGCTTTATGGGAGCTGATTTTTTGGGTGTCCAAAGTGGCGCCCATCAGAGCGATTAAATTGTTGCTCTGATTGGTCACCTATTGCTTTATACGCACCTAAATAGATAGGGTTTAGCCGTGAATAGCGGCTAATCCTGTCTAAAGTCCTGGTTATGGTGCCCAAACCAAAACCAGAGACTTCGCACACATTTCTTCTCACACCTCAGGAGGCAGCGAGAAGAACTGTCGCCCCCACGGCTATCTGGCGTCTAAAAAGGGGGGGGGGGGGTAGAGAGCAAATAAAGCAGGATGAAGAGGGGAAAGGCTTACTACAGGCATCAAGAGAGGAAAGTTAGATGATTAGTAGTGATCAGGATAATTTGAAGAGGTGAAAGGCAAATTTGGTGGAGCTCATACAAGAAGAGGTTGCAGTAATGGAAACAGTTGACTCCAAGGAAGATAGTTTAATGGCTGCAGTTATGAAAAAGGCCTTTTGAGATATTTTGAATGTGAGGAAGGAGGAGGAGTCAAGGATGACAACCAAGCAGCAGATTTGAGGGACACAGAAACAGAGGGGGAGTGGCATGGGCGTATTAAGAGAGGAGGAGGCCCATGTGAAGTCTCCATCTGGCAGCACAGGAACTCAGAACACTATAGTCTAGTGCGCATGTGCTGGTCTCCAGGGGAAACAGCGCGACTGCCATTTTCCTTGTGATTTGTGCAACGCTGCTGCCACCAGCTGTGAACTCCGGAGAGGTAAGTAATGAAAAAATGGTGTAGGTGGTGTGGGCCCCCCTGCACCCCAGGGGCACCGCACTCACTATACATGTTATAGAACGCCACTGGGGAGTGGGGCAGGATGAAGGAGACAAGTTGCTAAGGAAAGTGTTCCTAAAATGGACATGTGAGGTAAAAAGGCCTTCCGTTTAAACTGGTACACTAATGAATTACACAGTTTCTGTGGCTGGCTTACTTCAAGTCTGCATTTCACTGGTTTTTTAATCAGCCACAGAACCTGTGTAATCCATGAGCATCCCAGTTTAATGGGATAGTATGGTAAGACTACTTATATGAGATAACAACCAATAACTAACCAAATATCAAATTATTTACCTTTCCAGGACTAGTGACAGTTGTGATGTTTATTGGTTGTAATACCATACAATCTTTATATAGCATATGGCAGTTTCTGTAGTGCACTATGGACAGTGTCGGACTGGGGGATGTAGAGCCCACCGGGGGAATGCAGTGGTAGGGGCCCATGTTTAAGGGTGTGGCCAGTCTCTAGAGGGGGTGTGTCCAGCCACCACATTGGTTTGCCTAACCATTTTGCAAGTATTGGTCCCCTAGATAAATATATACAGTAAATACTGTAGTGCATGCAAGATAATGTACTAGATTGGTAACAGCACAGTCTGGAATCTGATCCCTAGAGGAGGGGGTGGGCCCCCAGGCAGTAGGGCCCACCGGTGGTTTCCCCTGTACCCCTGTGGGCCAGTCCAACCCTGACTATGGAGGTAATTCAGACCTGATCGTAGCAGCAAATTTGTTAGCAGTTGGGTAAAACCATGGGGGTAATTCCAAGTTGATCGCAGCAGGATATTTTTTTAGCAGTTGGGCAAAACCATGGGGGTCATTCCGAGTTGTTCGCTCGCAAGCGGATTTTAGCAGATTTGCTCATGCTAAGCCGCCGCCTACTGGGAGTGAATCTTAGCATCTTAAAATTGCGAACAATGTATTCGCAATATTGCGATTACACACCACGTAGCAGTTTCTGAGTAGCTTCAGACTTACTCGGCATCTGCGATCATTTCACTGCTTGTCGTTCCTGGTTTGACGTCACAAATACACCCAGCGTTCGCCCAGACACTCCTCCGTTTCTCCGGCCACTCCTGCGTTTTTTCCGGAAACGGTAGCGTTTTTTCCCACACGCCCATAAAACGGGCTGTTTCCGCCCAGTAACACCCATTTCCTGTCAATCACATTACGATCGCCAGAACGAGGAAAAAGCCGTGAGTAAAAATCCTAACTGCATAGCAAATTTACTTGGCGCAGTCGCAGTGCGGACATTGCGCATGCGCATTAAGCGGAAAATCGCTGCGATGCGAAGATTTTTACCGAGCGAACAACTCGGAATGACCCCCCATGTGCACTGCAGGGGGGGCAGATATAACATTTGCAGAGACAGTTAGATTTGGGTGGGTTATTTTGTTTCTGTGCAGGGTAAATACTGGCTGCTTTTTTTTTTACACTGCAATTTATATTGCAGATTGAACTCACCACACCAAAATCTATCTCTCTCTGCACATGTTATATCTGCCCCCCCCCCCCCCCCCCCCCCCCCTGCAGTGCACATGGTTTTGCCCAACTGCTAAAAAATGTCCTGCTGCGACCACCTTGGAATTACACCCCATGTGCACTGCAGGGAGGGGGGCAGATATTACATGTGCAGAGAAAGTTAGATTTGGGTGGGGTGTGTTCAAACTGAAATCTAAATTGCAGTGTAAAAATAAAACAGCCAGTATTTACCCTGCACAGAAACAATATAACCCACCCAAATCTAACTCTCTCTGCATGATATGTTTGCCCTCCCTGCAGTGCACATGGGGGGTCATTCCGAGTTGTTCGCTCTGTAAATTTCTTTGCATCGCAGTGATTTTCCGCTTAGTGCGCATGCGCAATGTCCGCACTGCGACTGCGCCAAGTAAATTTGCTATGCAGTTAGGAATTTTACTCACGGATTTTTCTTCGTTCTGGTGATCGTAATGTGATTGACAGGAAGTGGGTGTTTCTGGGCGGAAACTGGCCGTTTTATGGGTGTGTGTGCGAAAAAACGCTACCGTTTCTGGGAAAACGCGGGAGTGGCTGGAGAAACGGAGGAGTGTCTGGGCGAACGCTGGGTGTGTTTGTGACGTCAAACCAGGAATGACAAGCACTGAACTGATCGCAGATGCCGAGTAAGTCTCGAGTTACTCAGAAACTGCACAGAGATGTCTTTTCGCAATATTGCGAATCTTTCGTTCGCAATTTTAAGAAGCTAAGATTCACTCCCAGTAGGCGGCGGCTTAGTGTGTGCAATGCTGCTAAAAGCAGCTTGCGAGCGAACAACTCGGAATGACCCCCATGGTTATTTGCTGGCCGATTAGCTGTAAGAATTGAGATACAGTATTACTGAGTGTGGGCTGTTTGCATGAATGGGGATATTCCTTCTTCAGCAGGGGAGCAGTTTTAAAATGCCAGGATGTTTTCATGACTTAAGAGAAAGTACAGGCCCATTTGTCAGAGAATATGAATGATAACTCACAAACTTTTCTTTCACTCATGGTTAGTGGTTGGGTGAAGCCATTTATTGTCAACAACTGTGTTTACTCTTTTTAAATCATAATGACAACAGAAACTACCCACATGACCATGATCAAAAGTTTACATACCCTGGAGATTTTGGCCTGATAACATGCACACAAGCAGGGCCGGCTCTAGGCATGTTCGAATAGAGCGGCCGCGCAGGGCGCCACCCTTACTGGGTGCCGCGCGCTGGCGCCGCCATATTCGGAGCTGGAGCCGGCCCTGTGTGTGCAGCATTGGCCCGTCCCGTCAGTGTGTGCGCTATGCGCACTGCGCGGCGCCGGTGTCTAACGTCAGACGCCGGCGCCGCGCAACGCGCATAGCGCACACAAGTGGCCGCCCGCCCACCCGCACCCGGACCCGCACCCTCACTCGGCCGGCCGCCCGCCCGCCTGCACTCCCGTTCTCGGACAGCAGTACTCCTCCCCCTCTCAGCGCCGCAGGTATTTGGGGGGGGGGCACATTTATGGATCGCACTGTGGGGGCATTTATCTGGCACTGTGGGGGCATTTCTGGCACACTGGGGGCATTTCTGGCTCTGTGAAGGCATATCTGGCACCGTGGGGGGCATTTCTGGCTCTGTGGGGGCCTATCTGGCTCTGGGGGGGCATATCTGGCACTGTGGGGGCATATCTGGCACTGTGGGGGCATTTATGTATCTGGCATTGTGGGGGCATATCTGGCACTGTGGGGGCATATCTGGCACACTGGGGGCATATCTGGCACTGTGGGGGCATTTATCTGGCACTGTGGGGGCATTTATCTGGCACTGTGGGGGCATTTCTGGCACACTGGGGCATTTCTGGCTCTGTGGGGGCATATCTGGCACTGTGGGGGGCATTTATGGCTCTGTGGGGGCATATCTGGCACTGTGGGGGCATATCTGGCACTGTGGGGGCATTTATGTATCTGGCATTGTGGAGGCATATCTGGCACTGTGGGGGCATATCTAGCACTGTGGGGGCATTTATCTGGCACTGTGGGGGCATTTATCTGGCACTGTGGGGGCATTTCTGGCACACTGGGGGCATTTCTGGCTCTGTGGGGGCATATTTGGCACTGTGGGGGGCATTTCTGGCTCTGTGGGGGCATATCTGGCTCTGTGGGGACATATCTGGCACTGTGGGGGCATATCTGGCACTGTGGGGGCATTTATGTATCTGGCATTGTGGGGGCATATCTGGCACTGTGGGGGCATATCTGGCACACTGGGGGCATATCTGGCACTGTGGGGGCATTTATCTGGCACTGGGGGCATTTATCTGGCACTGTGGGGGCATTTCTGGCACACTGGGGGCATTTCTGGCACACTGGGGGCATTTATGGCTCTGTGGGGGCATATCTGGCACTGTGGGGGGCATTTCTGGCTCTGTGGGGGCATATCTGGCTCTGTGGGGGCATATCTGGCACTGTGGGGGCATATCTGGCACTGTGGGGGCATTTATGTATCTGGCATTGTGGGGGCATATCTGGCACTGTGGGGGCATATCTGGCACACTGGGGGCATATCTGGCACTGTGGGGGCATTGATCTGGCACTGTGGGGGCATTTATCTGGCACTGTGGGCATTTATCTGGCACTGTGGGGGCATTTATCTGGCACTGTGGGGGCATTTATCTGGCACTGTGGGCATTTATCTGGCACTGTGGGGACATTTATCTGGCACTGTGGGGGCATTTATCTGGCACTGGGGGCATTTATCTGGCACTGTGGGGACATTTATCTGGCACTGTGGGGGCATTTATCTGGCACTGGGGGCATTTATCTGGCACTGTGGGGACATTTATCTGGCACTGTGGGGACATTTATCTGGCACTGGGGGCATTTATCTGGCACTGTGGGGGCATTTATCTGGCACTGTGGGGGCATTTATCTGGCACTGTGGGCATTTATCTGGCACTGTGGGGGCATTTATCTGGCACTGGGGGCATTTATGTAGCACTGTGGGGTCATATCTGGCACTGTGGGTGCATTTATCTGGCACTGTGGGGGCATTTATCTAGCACTGTAGGGGCTTTTCTGTATCTGGCACTGTGGGGACATTTATCTGGCACTGTGGGGGCATTTATCTGGCACTGGGGGCATTTATCTGGCACTGTGGGGACATTTATCTGGCACTGTGGGGGCATTTATCTGGCACTGGGGGCATTTATCTGGCACTGTGGGGACATTTATCTGGCACTGTGGGGACATTTATCTGGCACTGGGGGCATTTATCTGGCACTGTGGGGGCATTTATCTGGCACTGTGGGGGGCATTTATCTGGCACTGTGGGCATTTATCTGGCACTGTGGGGGCATTTATCTGGCACTGGGGGCATTTATGTAGCACTGTGGGGTCATATCTGGCACTGTGGGTGCATTTATCTGGCACTGTGGGGGCATTTATCTAGCACTGTGGGGGCTTTTCTGTATCTGGCACTGTGGGGGCTTTTCTGTATCTGGCACTGTGGGGGCTTTTCTGTATCTACATATCTGGCACTGTGTGGCCATTTATGTATCTGGCATTGCTGGGGGGCATGTCATGTGTTGCTGGCACTGCTGGGGGGCATGTCATGTGTAGCTGGCACGGCTGGGGAGCATATCATGTAGTGTTCCCGCTAGGCGTCTGTGGCTAGGAAATGTGTCTAACGTGCTCTGCCTGGCGCAAAGTGTCTAACGTGCTCTGCCTGGCGCAAAGTGTCTAACGTGCTCTGCCTGGCGCAAAGTGTCTAGGAGGTTCTACCTGGTGCAGTGTGTATTAACTGCACTACTGTGTGGTGTAATGCGAATTGCCACTATTATGTGGCCACGCACCTTCCCCACGAAGCAACGCCCCTAAATTTTTGCAGCGCGCCTTCGGCGCGCACTGTCCATGCTTTGCCATGTAGGTAGATGAGCAACAAGCATTACAGTATGTACATCATTTTGCCCTCCTAACTTAAAAATGTGCCCTCCCTGCCCTAAAAAGTGAACACTATCGTGTAGCTGGCATTGCTGGGGGGCATATTGTGTGTAGCTGGCACTGCTGGGGGGCATATCATATCTATCTGGCACTGCACATTGTGTATCTGGCACTATACTGGAGACATTATGTGTATCTGACACTATACTGGAGACATTGTGTGTAAGGAACACTACTGTGGCTGTTATGTGTGAGGCTGCTAATTGTGTGCGTAGAGGGGGTGTGAAAACATATTTATTTATAGTCTAATAATATGAAGTTATGAGACCACGCCCACTTTCCAAGAGGCCACGCCCACTTTTCCTGGAGCGCGCATGGGGGGGGGGGGCGCTTTTACATGCTTTCGCTCAGGGTGCTAGTAGGCCTGGAGCCGGCCCTGCACACAAGTTAACACAAATGGGTTTGAATGGCTACTAAAGGTAACCATCCTCACCCGTGATCTGTTTGCTTGTAATTAGTGTGTGTGTAGGTCATACCCCTTTCACACAGCCATAAATTTCCCGGGTTAAAACACATGAACGCGCATCAACCCGGGAAATGTCTTGGTGTGAAAGGGTACAGGGACAAAAACCCGAGATTTCTGTCCCTGCATTTCAACCCTGCAATCGACCAGGGTTGGTCCCGGGATGATCCCTGGACCCTGGACAGTGTGAATGGTGCAGGGACATGTCCCACCTTCCCGGGTTGCCTCTGCTGATGCTGACTGGCTATTCAGGGCACTTCCTGGTCTTGTGGTTTTTCTGAGACGCCCATTTTCAGAAAATGCAGGGCCATCCCGGGTTCAGTATGAAAGGTGCAGACCCGGGATGTCTCGGCAAAAAATGCTGGTGTGAATGGTGCCAACCCGGGAATGTCCCTGCATGAGCCCGTGGCAGAATTCCCGAGTTTTGTCCCTGCATTTCTGGTGTGAAAGGGGTATTAGTGAATTTCTGTACTCCTGAAAGACCCTTGCATCTTACAATACTCCAAACAGCACAGAGACAAGCCTCAAAACTTCTGGAACAAAGTCATTTGGAGTGATGAGACCAAAATTGAACTTTTTGGCCATAACCATAAATGTTACATTTGGAGAGGAGTCAACAAGGCCTATGATGAAAGGTACACCATTCCTACTGTGAAACACGGAGGTGGGTCGCTGATGTTTTGGGGATGTGTGAGCAACAAAGGCACTGGAAACTTGGTCAAAATTGATGGCAAGATGAATGCAGCATGTTATCAGAAAATACTGAAAGAAAATTTGCACTCATCAGCCTGGAAGCTGCGCATGGGACGTACTTGGACGTTCCAACATGACAATGATCCAAAACACAAGGCCAAGTCGACCTGTCATTGGCTACAGCAGAATAATGTGAAGGTTCTGGAGTGGCCATCTCAGTCTCCTGACCTCAATATCATTGAGCCACTCTGGGGAGATCTCAAACATGCAGTTCATGCAAGACAGCCCAAGAATTTACAGGAACTGGAGGCTTTTTGCCAAGAAGAATCGGCAGCTTTACCATCTGAGAAAATAAAGAGCCTCATCCACAACTACCACAAAAGACTTCAAGCTGTCATTGATGTTAAAAAGGGCAATACACAGTATTAAGAACGGGGGTATGTAAACTTTTGATCAGGGTCATTTGGGTAGTTTCTGTTGTCATTATGATTTAAAAAGAGTAAACACAGTTGTTTGACAATAAATGGCTTCACCCAACCACTAACCATGAGTGAAAGAAAAGTTTGTGAGTTATCATTCATATTCTCTGACAAATGGGCAGAAAATCACAAATTCTGCTAGGGTATGTAAACTTATGAGCACAACTGTATGTGTGTGTGTGTGTGTGTGTGTGTGTGTGTGTGTGTGTGTGTGTGTGTGTGTGTGTGTGTGTGTGTGTGTGTATATATATATTTTTTTTTTTATTTTTTTTATTTTTTAAACACACAAGCAGAGGGGGTGCTCCATAGTGACGCTCACCTGTGCTCATGTATTCCCCTGTTCGCCTCTGTGTCCCTCTGGTTCCGGCACGCCGAGGCCTCTGGTCAGCAACGTGGGGTGGATACCGCTGTGTCCGAGATGGGAGCAGGTGATATCCGGGAGTTATACTTGTAAAAACCATGTGGTAATCAGCTCACAGTGCTGTTTCTCTTGGTACAGGTTTTATCTAGCTTTGTACAGCTGTCCTTGCTGTGTTTGTAATAAACTTTTATGCACTATGGAGCGCCCCCTCTGCTTGTGTTTTTAGATGTGTGGATTCCAGGATTGTTTACTGAAGGGAAGCTGCGGTTCTTATTAAACTGAACTCTAGTGCTGTTGAGACTTTAAACCACTCAATTGAGGATTGGTGAGCTGGATTACACAAGTTGCTGTGCGAGAACAGCACATATGCAAAGTGTCAATTCATCTCTGTGTGAATATATATATATATATATATATATATATATTTGTATATTTACAGCATATATGTGATAAGCCACTAGTAGTCGGGTGTCAGCAGAAGATGAATATGTCGTACCTGTTTCTTCCCCACCGTCATCTGTCTCAGCCTCCTGAAGAATCTCCGCAGTCACTACGCGTTTAGACAGTGACTAAAGTTGTATTAACTGGAGCAACGATCACTGTTCTAGGAATTTAAATGGTTAATTCTTCAATAGGTATGCACAATAACATTCACATTCTTAACGTTAGTACAGGTTATGCATACCATGCAATGTAAAGTACAGTTGAGCATGACAAATACATCTCAGCAAGAAATTTTCACAATATTAGTGTACTAAACCAAATGTCCACAAGGTGGACGTGTAAAAGTAACTGACTATCTCAATTCCTGTGTTATAAACCCTTTAGCTACAGTACAGTGTCCCCTGTAATTTCCCGAGTATTCACCAGGTGGCAGGGTTGAGTCCTCAATTAAATTAATCAAGTCAATTTTCCTCACTTGTAAAGTCTACTAGGAATAAAGGGGGTTATTCAGAGATGAACAAAGATGTCTGCATACACAGCCAGATCTGCATTCATCTCTGCACATACTGGGGGCCACCCAGCACACAGGGCAAGGCCGCCCAGAATGTGTGAGGCCACCCTCTGATGCGTCCGCAATTAGATTGCGGATGCATCGGATCTCAGGTTGACCTCTGGCTGTGCTGTCAGGAGGTCAGCTGCAACTTTTTTTTTTCTTGGATCGGCCGAGTGTGACATCACGCAGCTGCCCCCCGAAAACAGTCCCGTCCCACCCCCGTTTTTCCGGCGCTGGCCCAGCAATGCCGTAACCCCGCAACACTCCATGCCGTCGCCTGCCAATCACATTGTGGTCGCATCCAACAGGGATGCGACCGCAATGTGTATGGCAGTGCAGCATTTGCTTGTGCCCCTTGGCATTCCAAATGCCATAGGCATTTGCCTAGTTTGCCTATGCCTAGGGCCAGATCTGCTTATGGGCAATATCTATTGCCACTTAGGGGTGTGTCCTCCAGTGGCAAGGAAAGCCTATACTACTGATGGGCCCTACACACAGTGCGATCCGCCGCCGAGCTGCCCGGCGGCGGATACGGCCCATGGGCGACCCGGCGGCAGGGGGGGGGCAGTGACGGGGGGAGTGAAGTTTCTTCACTCCCCCCCGTCACCCGGTTCCAGGGCAGTGCAGGCAAATATGGACGAGATCGTCCATATTGGCCTGCATGCACAAGCGACGGGGCACCAGCGATGAACGAGTGCGGGACCGTGCATCGTTCATCGCTGGTGCCTCCACACTTAAAGATATGAACGGTATCTTGTTCATTAATGAACGAGATCGTTCATATCTTTCATTACTATCGCGTAGTGTATAGGGCCCTTAAGATAAAGACATGGCTGCCACCACTTGATAGATCTGCTGGGATCTGCCCAGCATACCATCCCATACTCACAGACTTCCTAGCATGCACCCTCACATACCCATACAGTGCCAAGCATACATCCCTCTACCCAGGGCAGTAAAGAGCCTGGCTGGGCCCAGATACTTTTCAGGTTCGTGGCCTAATCACAGGAGGCGTGGTCATGCACCCTTAGAAAAAAAGACTGAAATAAATTGTACTTTAAGTGCCTACATGGCCACACTGCAGCCCAGTACACAGCAGCATATGCTGGGCTGAGGAGAAGAGCTGCAGCTGCTGCCAGGTAAGGGGTAGGGGGGCAGGGGTCCCCACTGGGCTCTTCTAACAGACCTGGACTCAAGTAATTTGTACCCTCTCCCACCCCCTCTCTCAGCACCACTGACTCCGCCCCCATATCCATACATCAAGCATCCCTATGAAACCTTTGTCTCACTGGGAGAGGTTCCAAGAAACTCTAATGCCAATCTGCCCCTGTGTATATCCACTTTAGACCGTCTTATCCATTTCAGTATATGTGGTCTCCAACTCACCTTGATATATCCAAATCAGCATGGTATATCCTTTTCCTTTTCATGATGTAACCATTTCCTTATCTTCATAGGATATATAGGTACCCAACTTTGGGGTACATTTACTAAGCAGTGATAAGAGCAGATAAGTGAGCCAGTGGAGAAGTTGCCTATGACAACCAATCAGCACTGAAGTAACATCTATAATTTGCATACTATAAAATGATACAGAGCTGCTGATTGGTTGATGGGGAAATTTCTCCACTGGCTCACTTCTCAGCTCTTATCACTGCTTAGTAAATGTACCCCTTTGTTTTAAAACTCAATGACTTCTAAGTGTCATGCTTTCATTTGAACTGGTTACTAAAAATCCATTGAGCAGGGTTGTAATTTATTCATATGGGTTTTTGTTTTTTTTAATTAATAATTGGATTTGGCTTCAATGTTGTCTCCAGCAGGACAAATTATTATTATGTGTATGTATCATGTTAATTTCAGCACTTGGTTGTGTCATAGTTGCCTACCCTCCCTCATTCTGCAGGAGACTCCCTGAAATAGCAGCAATCTCCGGGTGTGGTTCATCAAATCGACAGTATCTAGGTCGACAATGTTTAGGTCGACCACTATAGGTCGACAGTCACTAGGTCGACATGGATGGAAGGTCGACAGGGTTTCTAGATCGACATGTGCTAGGTCGACAGGTCTAAAGGTCGACATGAGGATTTTTTTTTTGGGTGTCGTTTTCTTCGTAGAGTGACCGGGATCCCAAATTAGTGCACCGCGTCCCCTCGCATGGCTCGCTTCGCTCGGCACAGATTACCGTTCCAATCGTAGTCCACATGGATCGTTAAGTATGAAAAAATTCAAAAAAATTAAAAAAATTTGAAAAACTCATGTCGACCTTTAGACCTGTCGACCTAGCACATGTCGACCTAGAAACCCTGTCGACCTTCCATCCATGTCGACCTAGTGACTGTCGACCTATAGTGGTCGACCTAAACATTGTCGACCTAGATACTGTCGATCTTCAGACCGGATCCCGCAATCTCCCTGATTGTACTTTACCCCCCATTATGCAGCTGCTACATTCTTGGGGGGAAAATAAATCAGATACATACATTCAAATGGGATCATTAGTGCCATTTCCCTGCATTGGTTATAAGGCACAATGGCCCTCATTCCGAGTTGATCGCTCGCTAGCTGCTTTTAGCAGCAGTGCAAACACTAAGCCGCCGCCCTCTGGGAGTGTATATAAGCTTAGCAGAAGTGCGACCGAAAGGTTAGCAGAACAGTGCTGAAGTTTTTTCATGAAGTTTCAGAGTAGCTGCAGACCTACTCCTTCCTTGCGATCACTTCAGTCTGTTTAGTTCCTGCTTTGACATTACAAACACGCCCTGCGTTCGACCAGCCACTCCCCCGTTTCCCCAGGCACGCCTGCGTTTTTACCTGACACGCCTGCGTTTTTTAGCACACTCCCAGAAAACGGTCAGTTACCTCCCAGAAACACCCACTTCCTGTCAATCACTCACCGATCAGCAGAGCGACTAAAAAGCGTCGCTCGACCTTTGTGAAAGTACTTTGCGCGTGCACACTGCGACCCGTACGCATGCACAGAAATTCCAATTTTTTGCTGCGAACAATGGCAGCTAGCGATCAACTCGGAATGACCTCCAGTGATCCCTATTGCCACTTACAGTATATGGAACCTCTTGTAAAACACAATACACAAACAAATCCTGCAAAATATCAGTGTCTTTTCTTCAACAAGTAGATCTTACTAACTTTGGGGCTCATTTACATTTGGATGTAAGTCATTTTCATGACACACCTCTCAGATGTAGCAGAACGCGACCTCCCTGAAATGCTTTTTCAAAAGTAGGCAATTATGGGTTGTGTACGTGTTGTATATCCAATAATAGGATAAATCATATTACCCTAGATGACCTATTAGCACACAGGTGGGCAAAATGTAGCCTGTGAGGCAGTTGGGCTCCGGCACCGTTTGATGCAGCCCCTGAGAGAGGCTGCCCCAGTGAGAAACCACAGATTCAGAGCTATTGCTGCTTGGAACGGACTCATGGTCTGACTCAGAGATGTGCGCCGTGCCGATATTTATGGAGATGAGCGATTATTGTCCAACTGCATATGCATCACAGTCGCACTGTATACGCCCTTTGAGATGTCGCTCAGTCGCTCACAGGCTACAGCATTAGCATGTTTTCGCACATTAGCTTGTAGCTGTGAAAAGAGGCATAACTAAGGGGGGTTGAGCAGGGCACTTGTCCTGGGTGCCTTAGCAGGCCCAGCATAGGGGGGCCGGTGGCCAGGGAATCATGCCCACTCGCCCCCGCTACTATTGCTCTGCCCCCGGGCCGTCCCCCATCCCGCTGCTATGTGAGGGGAGGAGAGCGCAGCGCTTCTCCTGCGCCTCAATGTGCTCAGTGTCTGGTCTCCGGCGGAAGTGGCGGGGGCGAGTCTCATTGGTTTGGTTTGTTAGCCAATCAAAGCTCACGGACCGGCTCCTGATTGGCTGCCGGTCCGCGAGCTCTGATTGGCTAACGGACCGGCGCTTAGATACCTGCCGCTGGAGACCGGACTTCATGGAACATTGAGGGGCAGGAGAGGCGCTGCGCTTTCCTCCCCTCACTTAGCAGATAGCAGCGGTGAGTGGGGTGGTAAGCAGGGAGGGGGGGTTTAATATATCTGCCACTGTGGGGCTATATGTATCTGGCACTGTGGGGCTATGTGTATCTGGCACTTCGGGGCTATGTGTATCGGGCACTGTGTGTACTGTGTAAAAAGGGGACTCTGTCTGCGTACTGTGTAGAAAGGGGACTCTGCCTGCGTACTGTGTAAAAAGAGGACTCTACCTGTGTACTGTGTAAATAGGGAACTCTACTGCCGTAATGTGCAAAAATTGAATGAAGGTGTGCTGAGAGACGACACAAGGGGTAGGTGATAGTGTGCTGAGAGACGACACAAGGGGTAGATGATAGTGTGCTGAGAGACGACACAAGGGGTAGGTGATAGTGTGCTGAGAGATGACGCAGGGGGAGGTGATAGTGTGCTGAGAGACGACACAGGGGGTAGGTGATAGTCATGTTGGCACGCCCCACTTTCAGTGGCCATGCCCCTTCTGGTATGTGATCATGCCCCTTCTGGTTCGTGACCATGTCCATTTTTCTGGTACGCGCCGAAGGCGCACATACATAGTTGATTTTATGGGTATTTAGTTGATTTTTGATGCGCGCACACATAGTTGATTTTATGGGCATTCACAGCCTCTGCATTACCGGTCATCTCTGAATCAGGATTCAGAGAAGAGACAGAGCGGGATATTCAGAGCCTGGCAATTTGAGATAAAACATGATCAAAGGAGTGTACACACTCTTTAAATATCTGAGGTACGTGTCGGGAATTGAAAGAACTGTCCGTCAATTGTATCGGTGTGTACCTAGCTTTCCTCTTTTCTAAAATTTTATTGGTCAAAACCAGTGACAGCATTCCAACTGCACAGTTCAAAGAGAACAAGTAATCCTATTTCACATCCAGTCTGGGCTATTCACTGCAAGCATCTGAATTATACTGTCCGGACCGCCCACTTTACTCTCAAAGTGGGCGGCCTGGCAGGGGGTAAGTTAAAAACCGGGAGACTTGTCTGCTCTTCCGTGGGGCCGGGAGGGTCACCCGATTTTCGGGAGCCTCCCGGCCATTCCGGGAGAGTAGGCAAGTATGATCTGAATGCAGTTCAGATCCCACATACCACATACAGTATTTGTGTTTGGAGTTCACAGAATGATTGCTGTTTAATGCAAAATCAGTTGGAATACACCTCACCTCACTAAGGTGTGTAGGTGTACAAGATGGCCAAGTTTGGGGAGGAGCAGCAGTTTGTGCAGGCAGCTGAGGGAAGTTGAACCATTCCTAGCGAAGTACAGAGAAGCCCAGAAGGATTAATATATAAACTGTGTTTCATTTTATGGACTTATGACCCCCAGAGCCGGCCTTAACCAATATGATGCCCTAGGCAAGATTTTGGCTGGTGCCCTCTAGCACCGCTGCTAGTTCTGCAGGAGATGCGTGGCATGAGTCAGCTAGCAGCTCTGCTAACGTCGGGCGCCTTTCGTTTATGAAAATGCATCTTATTTGCATAACTATGTGGCTAGGATGCACAAGCAGCTTCTGCTGATTAAAATGATATGCAGCATGCCTATATTCTGTGTGCGACTGTGGCTGTATCTGCATACGAAATGCTATATTACAGTGATTTCTAGGAATACACTGCAATATAGCATTTCGTATGCAGATACAGCCACAGTCACACACACAATATAGGCATGCCACATATCATTTTAATCAGCAGAAGCTGCTGGTGCCCCTAAGCATACCAAATACCCTAGACATTTGCCTAGTTTGCCTATGCCTAAGGCCGGCTCTGATGACCCCCATACATCAACAGCCCTGAATCGTCAACGCGACAGCACCAAAGATCCGCCGGGGAATCAGGGAAATTAAACATGTTAAAAATACTCTATTTGCCAATACCAATTATTTTTGGATGGGTTCGAGGAATTAGGATTTTTAAACATGTTTAATATTCACGATTCCCCGATCCAGCCATCAGGGGAGCGGGACGGGTCGGGGTCTTTAGAGTCACTCCTCTCTCAGCCAAACAGTGGATGGTATCTGTGGCAGCGCCCGCTGATTGACTAAGGCCCTCATTCCGAGTTGTTCGCTCGCTAGCTGCTTTTAGCAGCAGTGCACACGTTAGGCCACCGCCCTCTGGGAGTGTATCTTAGCTTAGTAGAAGTGCGAACGAAAGAGTAGCAGAATTGCTACTAAAAAATGTCATGCCGTTTCTGAGTAGCTCCTGACCTACTCCTATCTTGCGATGGCTGCAGTCTGTTTAGTTCCTAGTTTGACGTCACAAACACGCCCTGCGTTCGGCCAGCCACTCCCCCATTTCTCCAGCCACTCCTGCATTTTTACCTGGCATGCCTGCGTTTTTTAGCATACTCCCTGAAAACGCCATGTTGCCGCCCAGAAACACCCACTTCCTGTCAATCATACTACGAACACTCGAGCGACTGAAAAACGTCGCTCGAGCTTCAGTAAAACTGCAAACTTTTGTATGAAAGTACTTAGCTCATGCACATAATTGCCAATTTTCCCCCTGATCGCTGCGCTGCGAAAAACGTCAGCGAGCGATCAACTCGGAATGAGGGCCTAAGAGAGGAGTGACTCTTAGCGGTTTGGGCTTTAGTAAATTAGCAGGCTGCATAGCAGAGCAGCGGTGAATGGATGCCTCGTACGTACCTCCCCCGATATTGGTGGGACAGTCCTGATTTTTACGGTCTGTCCTGCTGTCCCACCCGCGGTGTCGCAGTGTCCCGCAGGTGGGGGGGCAGTTGGGAGATCCCCCTGATCAGGGCAGCGTGAATAGATGTTGTGCACATGCGCATAGCGTCTATTCCCCGACAGAGAGGGACAAGGGGCATGGTCAGCAGCTCACTGAGCACTGTCCATGCCCCCACAGTGACAAAAATGGGGGGAATGGTTTGCGATTGCGGCATTTGCTGCAAAGCCATGCCCCTTACCGTTAGACCACACCCCTTACTGTGAGGCCACACCCCAACATTTGGACGCGCGACTCCAGTGCGTGTTAATATCCCACCTTGCGTAGCGCAAAACTTGGGAGGCATGCTCTTGCATGCGTGACACAAAACACCAGAGTGCACTTGCTACATAAGGGTGGTCTTCAGGTTGCCGACGGCCGGGCTCCCGGCGACCACCATACCGGCACCTGAATCCCGACCGCCGACAAACTGACATCTTTTCTCCCTCTTGGGGGTCCACGACCCCCCTGAAGGGAGAAGCGCCACCGTGCCCGCAGCGTGGCGAGTGCAGCGAGCCTGCAAGGGGCTCATTTGCGCTCGTCCAGCTGTCGGTATGCCGGCGGTCGGGATACCGGCGCCGGTATGCTGGTCGCCAGGAGCCCGACCGCCGGCATACCATACTACACCCGCTACATAATAGTCATCGGACAATTAATTGCCAGCTTGTATGGGCGTGCTCTGTGCTCTATTGAGATTGCTGCAGGAGTTCCTCTATATTTGTGCTGCACTGGGGGTGTGCTCTGTGCTGTATAGAGGAGAATGCTGCAGGAGTTCCTCTATAGCTGTGCTATGGGGGTCCTTCCGAAATGATCGTAGCTGCACTAAGTTTAGCACAGCTACGATCATTCACACTGACATGCGGGGGGACGCCCAGCACAGGGCTATCCCGCCCCACATATCAGTGCCGCCCCCCTCCCCCCCCCCCCCCCCCCCACAGAGGTGCAAAGGCGTCACACAGCGGCGATGCCTTTGCACTTCACGAGTAGCTCCCGGTCAGCGCAGCTTTAGCGTGCTGGCTGGGGGCTACTCATTACTCCCCGGCCCGCAGCGGCTGCGTGTGACGTCATGCAGCCGCTGCGGCCCGCCCCCCGTTCTGGTCACGCCTGCGTTGGCTGGACCGCACCCACGAAACGGCGGCCATATGCCGCCGTTCCGCCCAGCGACCGCCTCTGCCTGTCAATCAGGCGGACGCGATTGTAGCGGCCCGACGGCCTTCGGCCATCTGGCATGCGCCGGCGAACTGCAATGCTGGTGCATGCGCAGTTCTGGAGGGTACAAAGGTGTGGTTTTCGCGCAATCTCCTGTTGTGATAAGATATAGTCACAGTAATATGTCCTTGTTTCCCCCTTCTTATGGTGGGATGGATGCCAAGATAGATTCACAGTGTATAGTTCCAATAAAGATGCCCAAAAATACGTAATTCCCTTATTTTCTCCGATCTGTTTGAGTTATAGGTTCTCCAATTCTCTCTTCACTTTTGGTTCAGAGAAATGTTAGTTCTTCATCTCCATTATATGTAAAGAAAAAACAGGAGGAACCACAATAGTGTAACTCAATTTTAATATAAGAACAAGGGTATTAAAACATATGGCTGGCAGCGTACCTCAAAATAAGGTGTATAATGCACACAAAGTCTCATTTGTGTAATGACTGTGGTGACTCCCTAGAGTAAGAATCCACCGTCAGAGTCCAAAACTGGGTCGCTATCCAGGCAGGTGCTGTTCACCGACGCATTTCGGCTCACCAGAGCCTTTATCAAGGTGTTTGGGCTGATGTGAATATAGGTATATATATATATATATATATATACCCCTTCCTGAAGTTTCATTGGTGGATTCATTCCAGGAAGTGAATTTTCTTAATGCATCTGGTTGTTTCAAAATACAATAAAACTCATATAAAAATAATCTCTATTTAACATACATTTCATTATAATAAACATTAATCAAAAATCAGTTTTATTGTCCTCAAAATTAATATAATTAAATTTGTTAAAAAACTACTTCCGGTATGATTCCGGATGTGGCTAATGTCCCCATGTGTTTGCTATATTCACTCCCCCCAGTCCTGGAGCTTAAGCTGATTCTCCGTGTTAGCGGAGCTCAGTGTGTAGCGCTGCTCTGATCCCCGGCGGAAGCGTCTTTCCCCGACTTCCGCTTTGCGTTCCACCTCGGCGCTTGCATACATATTATATTTGTACAGTTGTGATTAAGCCACCAATTTCTCTATATAACTATACCTAATTTTAACCCCATTTAACAATTTCAAGACAATTTACATGCTTCCATGGGAGTTAATAAGAGACAGAATAATTGTGTCAAAAAATCTTTTATTTTATTTTTAAAAGCATTTTAATAATATAGTTTTTCATTTAATAAAACATATATGGAGATATTCCATCTATACAATAATAGCCAAATCCCCCCTTTGTAGCAGGAAGCGCCAGTGAATGTCATTATACCCGGCTTTTGCGTCCCACAGCAAATGAAACGCAAAGCAGGAAGCGCCGGCCGTAGATGGAACGCAAGCGCCGAGGTGGAACGCAAAGCGGAAGTCGGGGAAAGATGCTTCCGCAGGGGATCAGAGCAGCGCTACACACTGATTTTTGATTAATGTTTATTATAATGAAATGTATGTTAAATAGAGATTATTTTTATATGAGTTTTATTTTGAAACAACCAGATGCATTAAGGAAATTCACTTCCTGGAATGAATCCACCAATGAAACTTCAGGAAGGGGTACATATATATACCTATATTCACATCAGCCCAAACACCTTGATAAAGGCTCTGGTGAGCCGAAACGCGTCGGTGAACAGCATCTGCCTGGATAGCGACCCAGTTTTGGACTCTGACTGTGGATTCTTACTCTAGGGAGTCACCACAGTCATTACACAAACGAGACTTGGTGTGCATTATACACCTTAATTTGAGGTACGCTGCCAGCCATATGTTTTAATACCCTTGTTCTTATATTAAAATTGAGTTACACTATTGTGGTTCCTCCTATTTTTTCTTTACATATATTGGAGATGAAGAACTAACATTTCTCTGAACCAAAAGTGAAGAGAGAATTGGAGAACCTATATCTCAAACGGATCGGAGAGAATAAGGGAATTACGTATTTTTTGGCATCTTTATTGGAACTATACACTGTGAATCTATCTTTGCATCCATCCCACCATAAGAAGGGGGAAACAAGGACATATTACTGTGACTATATCTTATCACAACAGGAGATTGCGCAAAACCACACCTTTGTACCTTCTAGAACTATAGTTTTGCCCTACAGGTGGGCATAGAGGTTTTTGCAGCTCTCCGTTTTGAAGCACCAAATTTATACTTTTATTGTGCATGCGCAGTTCTGACCCGATCGCATCGATGCGATAAACTGCAGCTTGCGATCGGGTCAGAATGACCCCCGATGTGTAGGACTGGGCCATGAAGGGCCCAAAGGGGGAATGCAGTGGCAGAGGCCCATGCTTAAGGGTGTGGCCAGTCTCCAGAGTAGTGTGGCTAGCCATAAAAGTTGCCTGGTTCACCATTATAGAGTGCATGGGTTGGGTCCCTTGATAAATATGTATACTGCTAGTGCATACATGATAATGTACCTGTATGGAGGAGATAACTGCAGGAGTTCTTCTATGGCTGTGCTACACTGGGGGTGTGCTCTGTGCTGTATGGAGGAGATGGCTGCAGGAGTTCCGCTATAGCTGAGCTACACTGGGGGCGTGCTCTGTGCTGTATGGAGGATATTGCTGCAGGAGTTCCGCTATAGCTGAGCTACACTGGGGGCGTGCTCTGTGCCGTATGGAGGATATTGCTGCAGGAGTTCCTCTATAGCTGTGCTACACTGGGGGTGTGCTCTGTGCTGTATGGAGGAGATAGCTGCAGGAGTTCCTCTATAGCTGTGCTACACTGGGGGCGTGCTCTGTGCCGTATGGAGGATATTGCTGCAGGAGTTCCTCTATAGCTGTGCTACACTGGGGGTGTGCTCTGTACTGTATGGAGGAGATAGCCGCAGGAGTTCCCCTATAGCTGTGCTACACTGGGGGTGTGCTCTGTGCTGTATGGAGGAGATAGCTGCAGGAGTTCCCCTATAGCTGTGCCACACTGGGGGGGGGGGGGGGGGGGTGCTCTGTGCTGTATGGAGGATATTGCTGCAGGAGTTCCTCTATAGCTGTGCTACACTGGGGGCGTGCTCTGTGCTGTATGGAGGAGATAGCCGCAGGAGTTCCCCTATAGCTGTGCTACACTGGGGGCGTGTGCTGTATGGAGGAGATAGCCGCAGGAGTTCCCCTATAGCTGTGCTATACTGGGGGTGTGCTCTGTGCTGTTTGGAGGGTATTGCTGCAGGGGTTCCTCTATAGCTGAGCTACACTGGGGGCGTGCTCTGTGCTGTATGGAGGAGATAGCCGCAGGAGTTCCCCTATAGCTGTGCTACACTGGGGGTGTGCTCTGTGCTGTATGGTGGAGATAGCCGCAGGAGTTCCCCTATAGCTGTGCTACACTGGGGGGGTGATCTGTGCTGTATGGAGGAGATAGCCGCAGGAGTTCCTCTATAGCTGTGCTACACTGGGGGTGTGCTCTGTGCTGTATGGAGGAGATAGCCGCAGGAGTTCCCCTATAGCTGTGCTACACTGGGGGTGTGCTCTGTGCTGTATGGAGGAGATTGCTGCACTAGTTCTCCTATAGCTGAGCTGCACTGGGTGGGGGGGGGGGGGGGGGGGCAGGAGATGATTCGCTCTGTGCTGTTTGGAGGGTATTGCTGCAGAATTTCTTCCATAGCTGTACCATACCTCCCAACTTTACAGTTATACCCCTTTTCCACCTAAGTACCGTGTCCGATCCGGGATGTTTAACACGGCTACAACCCGTGTCGGCCACCCCGTTTCCACTACACTTCGACACGGGTTATTCCCGTGTCTGATCTGTTTCCACCTAACCCGCGTAAGCTCTGTAAAAGCCTATTGCTGTCATTAGAAATTGACTTTTTACTGTCTCATCAAGATGATGTCATCAAAAGGACCAAAAGGGAGGGGTGGGGCCTGCTCACAGCATTGCAGCGTGACTTCAGAGTGTTTTGTTTGCCAGCTGCCTCAATGCCTGCATGTGCCCAGCGTAGTGTTGTAGCTGCTGCAATAGATGTGCATCCGCGTTTGTTTGCTGCTGCGGTGCCTGCATGTGCCCAGCGTGTCTCCCAGGGATGACATCATCTTCCAGTGCCCCAGAAGCACCAGTCAGCGTCTCAGAGCGTTACTCGGGTCTGAAAACACGTGTAATGACCGTTTCTACTGCACCGTTATCCGTGTCATTACCGCGTTCTACCCAGGTAAATAGCCGGGTAGGATTCCCGGCTCACTCAACCCGTGTTGACCCGTTTCCACCTACTAAAAAGTAAAAACCCGTGTCGATGCGCGCCCCCGTGCAGTGGCGGATCCAGGGGGGGGGGGGCACCAAGGCACGTGCCCCCCCTGTCGTTTAGAAGAAGATTTTTTTTTAATTGATAGTGCACCGACACTGTAAGGGAAAATGGGACGCGGCGGCGGCCCCCTGCAGTACGGGGGGAGATGGTGCAGTCCTGTTGCTAGACTGCACTGAAGTCCCCCTCTGTCCGGTCCGCGTCCTGCTGCTGAGTGCCGTCCTGACACCCGTGCTGCTGCCAGCTGCTGTGCGGCGCTGGCAGCATGAAAAGCCCACTCCCCCCTTCCCTCACCTGTGTGTCAGTGGCTCGGTACATATCAAAGGAGGGGGCGAAGCTACACGGACCGGAATGGGCGGAGCTAAACGGGACAGAAGGGGCGGAGCTACACGGACCAGGCTGCTGCAGTGCTGTACTGAGGGAGACAGTGGCTTAGGTAAGTGGAGGGTGACAGAGAAATGTGTGTGTGTGTGTGTGTGTGTGTTTATATGGTGGGTGTGTATGTGTGTGTCTATGTGTGTGAATTGTGTGTGTGCGCACACGTTTTATGGACGCTACTACTGGGGGGGGGGGTGCATTACGTGTAAGGACACAACTACAGGGGGGGCATTACATATAATGACGCTACTACTACTGGGGGGGCATTACGTATAACGACTCGACTACTACTGGGGGGGCATCACATGTAAGGACGCTACTACTACTGGGGGGCATTATGTATAAGGATGTTACTACTACTGGGGGTGCACTACGTATAAGGACGCTACTACTACTTGGAGTGCACTACGTATAAGGACGCTACTACTACTGGTGGGGCATTACGTATAAGGATGCTACTACTACTGGGGGGGCCATTACGTGTAAGGACGCTACTACTACTACTACTGGGGGGGGGCATTACATATAAGGACGCTTCTACTACTGGGGGTGCACTACGTATAAGGACGCTACTACTACTTGGAGTGCACTACGTATAAGGACGCTACTACTACTGGGGGGGCATTACGTATAAGGATGCTACTACTGGGGGGGCCATTATGTGTAAGGACGCTACTACTACTACTGGGGGAGGGGCATTACATATAAGGACGCTACTACTACTGGGGGTGCACTACGTATAAGGACGCTACTACTACTTGGAGTGCACTACGTATAAGGACGCTACTACTACTGGGGGGGCATTACGTATAAGGATGCTACTACTACTGGGGGGGCCATTACGTGTAAGGATGCTACTACTACTGGAAGGGGCATTATGTATAAGGACGCTACTACTACTTGGAGTGCACTACGTATAAGGACGCTACTACTACTGGGGGAGGCATTACGTATAAGGACGATACTACTACTGGGGGAGGCATTACGTATAAGGACGCTACTACTACTGGGGAGGCATTATGTATAAGGACGCTAATACTACTGGGGGGGCATTATGCATAAGGACGCTACTACTACGGGTGGGGCATTACGTATAAGATAAATAAGATTGTGCTACATTTTGGCGTAAATTTAAATGGGGGTACTATTGTGTTGCCATGCCATGCCCCTTACTTGTGAGACCACACCCCTTTTCCCGGCGCGCGCCAAAGGATTATGGGAGGGCGCAAATTTATAGTTTGCAGGGGGGCGCCGAACACCCTAGCACCGGCCCTGCTGCAGCCAGATCTCCATATCTGACATCAGGTAAAGGTCCGCTCCCCATCCTACCCCTGGTACCTTCCGTCCACTCTTCTCAATGCCAGTACCAGGGAACAGTTTCCATAGCAGGGGGCCATCAACAGTGTTAGTGTGGGGGTACAGGGGTGGTATATCAGTGGGTAGGGGTAATTCTTTGTGTGCCCCCCACCAGCCCACTGCGCCCATCGATGTCATTGCCCCCCCACCTAGAACCTACCTGCCAGTTCAGTCACAGGGATCCCCCTGCCCCCTTCCCATCCTGCCTAGCGTCCCCCACCATCTCACTGGCCCCCCTCCCATCCCAATGTCTCCCACCCTACCAGCCCTGGGTATTCCCTCCCTTATTAAGCCCAGTGTATCCCCTTCTCCAACATAGTGCCACCCCTTCCCACCATGTCAGTGCCTATTTCCCATTCAGCCCAGTGCCCCCCTATATATCATCCACTGCCTCTCCCCATCAACCTCTATCTGGTGTCATCCATTGTCTCTCCCTGTCACCCTTTTAATGTCACCCACTACCTTTCCCTGTCTCCTACTGCCTCTGCCGTCATCTTCTCCCTCTCATCATCCACTTCCTCTCCCTGTCACCCTCTCCTTTCACACACTGCCTTTCCCCTGCATCACTATCTCGACATCCGCCTCTCTCTCCTGTTACCCTCTTCAAAGCATCACCCTCTCCCTCTCCATGTCAACTTTTCCCTGTCACCCACTGTGTCTCCGTGTCTACCATTCCTGTCACCCACTAGCTCATGGATACAGCATTCCCTTTGAAGCCACGCTTATTATTGTGGGCCACACCCACTTTCCCAGGAGCGTGCTTGCCTTTGGCGCACAAAGTACCCCCCAAGTCATGGTGCCCCCCCTGTCATTTTTTTCTGGATCCGCCCATGCCCCCGTGCATAAACACGGGTAAAAACAGCTAGTGGAAAAGAGGGACACACGGCGTGGCCTAAGAAAAGGGGGCGTGGCTTTGTAGCAAGGGCCAGTGTACTCGTGCGGTCACTGGCCCTGCTACTAGCGTGCGCGTCCCTCCTCACCTGGGACGGCCCGGCGCCGTCCCATGTGGCCGGGGGTAGCGCGGGCTTCGGGCGGTGCTGGGGACCGGATCTGGTCCGGTCTCCACCTGCCCCGCTGAGTGCAGAGTTCGGCAGCGGGCGTGGGGGCGGCGGTGCATACCCACCGCCGCTCCACGCGGGTGATGGCGGCGGGCCTGCATCCTCCGGGACGCAGACCCCGCCAATCGCCGCCCGGCATTTTGAATTTGGCGCCAGCCGCGAGCCAATCACGGCTCGTGAACTGGCAGCCAATCGGGAGTGGCGGCGGCGAGCCAATCCCGGCTCGCCGCGTCATAGCCCCGCCCCCCGGCACTGGCTTGTATTAGCCAGCGCTGGGCGCGAGGGCTCGGAGTCGTCGGCTGGGAGGGAGCAGCGAAGAGCTCCCGAAGACGGAACCGAGACGACGGCGCCAGAAGTCCTGGAGGGCGGCGGCACGTGCAAAAGAGCTGCTACACGCCGCCGCCCGCCGGGTGAAGTCCTCGGAAGCCCTGGGCCAGCGGTGTGCAACGCAAAAGAGCTTGCACCGGCCACCGCTGCCCAGGTGAAGTCTCCAGGAAGCCCGGAGGTGGTGGGAGCCATCCCGCCTCCGGCGAAGACAACGCGGTGGGCGTGGCCGGACCAGGCTTGGTCCGGCCGTGGCCCTTTGGACGGGTAAGTGCAGGTGCCCCCCTCCCCTAGACCACCAGGGATCGGGCAGTAGGCCCGTGGGCATAGTCAGGCCCTTCCGGCCTGTGGGCATAAAGTCGGGCCCTCCCGGCCCGTGGGCATTTCTGGACGGGCCCTCCTGGCCCGTGGCACGGTTGAGCGGGCACTAGGCCCGAGGGGATAGTCAGGCCACCGGCCTGTGGCACCAGTAGGCGGGCACTAGGCCCGTGGGGCAAAAACAGGCACTAGGCCTGAGCTGAAGTTGGCGCTAGGCCGCAGGTTGCTGAAGTCGGCGCTAGGCCGCAGGTTGCTGAAGTCGGCGCTAGGCCGCAGGTTGCTGAAGTCGGCGCTAGGCCGCAGGTTGCTGAAGTCGGCGCTAGGCCGCAGGTTGCTGAAGTCGGCGCAAGGCCGCAGTTTGCTGAAGTCGGCGCAAGGCCGCAGGTTGCTGAAGTCGGCGCTAGGCCGCAGGTTGCTGAAGTCGGCGCTAGGCCGCAGGTTGCTGAAGTCGGCGCAAGGCCGCAGGTTGCTGAAGTCGGCACTAGGCCGCAGGTTGCTGAAGTCGGCGATAGGCCGCAGGTTGCTGAAGTCGGCGCTACGCCGCAGGTTCGCGCAAGTTGGCGCTACGCCGCATGTGTGATGAGTTCTCAGTTTTCCCCACAGCCAGGCCCCCATGAAAGGTAGGCTGTCGGAAGTACGCGTTGGTGAGTACCACAAGGTTGAAACAGTATTACGGTGTTGTGCTATAACCTTTGTATAAGTGTCTCTCCGTCATAAAGCGTAAGCAGCGCCACGTCCCGTGGGCTGTGTTGTGTGTTCTCTTACAGGAGCAAAGAAGAAGGGCCAGTCGTCTGGCGGAAGCCGAGTATATAGCTGGTGAGCATAAAGGTGTTTCGTGTGTGTTTGTGGTGTATGTTGCCCCTCCCCCACTTCCCCTTTGGGCGTTTTCGTTCAGGGTCGCCCCTGGTGCTCCGCACCACTACGGGGGCGCCCAGTCTGAGGCCACAAGTGCCAATGATGACCCTCCACTGAGCCCAGTGTAGGCCACCCCAGCGTCGTGTGCCCCCCCCCCCCCCCCCCTATATTCGTTTCAGGTGACCCAGGAAGTTCTTCTCCGTGTTTGAACGTGTGCCAGTATCGTCTGAGCTACCTCGACGGACTGAAGGTGGAGGACGGGAGGCGTGCGGTACGTAGGTCTGGTAAGTGATCGATCCGAATTTTGTTCTCCAGGGCCCCACCCCCGTGCCTCTTACATTTGGCGTAGCTGGCAGGATCCGCGGACGACAGACACGATGTGGAGAACGCCACCAGAACGGATCCACCCCCTGGCATGTGAGGATAGAAGTAACTGGCCCGTCCTCACGTCCGCTGACCTACTACGGGCAGTGCAGCAAGCCGTAAAGCGTAACCGAGAGGAGCGCCGCCAGAAGAAGCGTCATCAAGCCACCACCGACCCCTACCAGACGGGCCAGCAGACGGAGGAGGACCCCCGGCCACCTGCTGCTAGGGTGGATGTCGAGACGCAGCCGTTGGTCGCAGGGATCCGTAGCGGCGGGCGTTACTGCACAACCGAGCCCCCAAGATCAACGATCCCCGTGGAACATAGGGATTGGCCCCGAGAGGGCAGCGACCAAGCCGTCCAATCGGAGGGGCCACACTGGACCCAGCAGAGCTTGGACGAGCCCTGGTGCGCGCTCTGTGGAGAAGTGGACCATGAATCGCCGGATTGCCCACACGCCTCAGCCCGGGCGATTAGGAATTGGCGCCAAGGGCAAGCCGAGAGGAAGGGAGCGTCGGACAGGCACCAGGAGGAGCGTCGGATGCGGGAGGTCAACTGGTCTGCCTGTGACGACTACAGCGGCGACCACAAGGGCTACACCTGGGACGACGACCCGAGCGAAGGGGAGGTAGAGAGATGTACGGGCTGCGGCGATCCCGACCACGAACGGCCCGAGTGCCCCTGGCCTAGGGACGACCTATCCCCCAGCTGGACTGACCTGGAAGACCCCGACGGCGATGGGTGGGAGACTGTGTCATCTGATGAAGAATCCAGTGTCCCCGACCAGCTTATGGATATCCTTGAAGAATCCAACAACGACGAGTGGGAGACCGTGTCATCCGATGAGGAACCCGGTGTTGCTGACCAACCTGCAGACGACCCGGATGACGACGACGGGTGGGAGGATATGTCACCAGATGAAGAATCCAGTGTCCTAGAGCGCCGGAACCAGCTCCAGGAGGCCACCACCATCACCATGGAGGGTCTACCACCCACGGTGGTCCCCGAGGGGATAACACCCCCAGGCCAAAGGGGGAAGGTGAGTTTTCCCTCCACAGATGCAAGCGCAGATACACCGGATGGGGCACCTGAACAGGGGCCAACTGCCAAGACAGGTGACGGAGGCCCCGACGCCGGAACCAGGGTGATGGCCAGCTTTGTGGGGACCACAAAGGAAAAAGCCTGGAGGAATGTAGCAAGGGCCAGTGTACTCGTGCGGTCACTGGCCCTGCTACTAGCGTGCGCGTCCCTCCTCACCTGGGACGGCCCGGCGCCGTCCCATGTGGCCGGGGGTAGCGCGGGCTTCGGGCGGTGCTGGGGACCGGATCTGGTCCGGTCTCCACCTGCCCCGCTGAGTGCAGAGTTCGGCAGCGGGCGTGGGGGCGGCGGTGCATACCCACCGCCGCTCCACGCGGGTGATGGCGGCGGGCCTGCATCCTCCGGGACGCAGACCCCGCCAATCGCCGCCCGGCATTTTGAATTTGGCGCCAGCCGCGAGCCAATCACGGCTCGTGAACTGGCAGCCAATCGGGAGTGGCGGCGGCGAGCCAATCCCGGCTCGCCGCGTCATAGCCCCGCCCCCCGGCACTGGCTTGTATTAGCCAGCGCTGGGCGCGAGGGCTCGGAGTCGTCGGCTGGGAGGGAGCAGCGAAGAGCTCCCGAAGACGGAACCGAGACGACGGCGCCAGAAGTCCTGGAGGGCGGCGGCACGTGCAAAAGAGCTGCTACACGCCGCCGCCCGCCGGGTGAAGTCCTCGGAAGCCCTGGGCCAGCGGTGTGCAACGCAAAAGAGCTTGCACCGGCCACCGCTGCCCAGGTGAAGTCTCCAGGAAGCCCGGAGGTGGTGGGAGCCATCCCGCCTCCGGCGAAGACAACGCGGTGGGCGTGGCCGGACCAGGCTTGGTCCGGCCGTGGCCCTTTGGACGGGTAAGTGCAGGTGCCCCCCTCCCCTAGACCACCAGGGATCGGGCAGTAGGCCCGTGGGCATAGTCAGGCCCTTCCGGCCTGTGGGCATAAAGTCGGGCCCTCCCGGCCCGTGGGCATTTCTGGACGGGCCCTCCTGGCCCGTGGCACGGTTGAGCGGGCACTAGGCCCGAGGGGATAGTCAGGCCACCGGCCTGTGGCACCAGTAGGCGGGCACTAGGCCCGTGGGGCAAAAACAGGCACTAGGCCTGAGCTGAAGTCGGCGCTAGGCCGCAGGTTGCTGAAGTCGGCGCTAGGCCGCAGGTTGCTGAAGTCGGCGCTAGGCCGCAGGTTGCTGAAGTCGGCGCTAGGCCGCAGGTTGCTGAAGTCGGCGCAAGGCCGCAGTTTGCTGAAGTCGGCGCAAGGCCGCAGGTTGCTGAAGTCGGCGCTAGGCCGCAGGTTGCTGAAGTCGGCGCAAGGCCGCAGGTTGCTGAAGTCGGCACTAGGCCGCAGGTTGCTGAAGTCGGCGATAGGCCGCAGGTTGCTGAAGTCGGCGCTACGCCGCAGGTTCGCGCAAGTTGGCGCTACGCCGCATGTGTGATGAGTTCTCAGTTTTCCCCACAGCCAGGCCCCCATGAAAGGTAGGCTGTCGGAAGTACGCGTTGGTGAGTACCACAAGGTTGAAACAGTATTACGGTGTTGTGCTATAACCTTTGTATAAGTGTCTCTCCGTCATAAAGCGTAAGCAGCGCCACGTCCCGTGGGCTGTGTTGTGTGTTCTCTTACAGGAGCAAAGAAGAAGGGCCAGTCGTCTGGCGGAAGCCGAGTATATAGCTGGTGAGCATAAAGGTGTTTCGTGTGTGTTTGTGGTGTATGTTGCCCCTCCCCCACTTCCCCTTTGGGCGTTTTCGTTCAGGGTCGCCCCTGGTGCTCCGCACCACTACGGGGGCGCCCAGTCTGAGGCCACAAGTGCCAATGATGACCCTCCACTGAGCCCAGTGTAGGCCACCCCAGCGTCGTGTGCCCCCCCCCCCCCCCCCCCCCCCTATATTCGTTTCAGGTGACCCAGGAAGTTCTTCTCCGTGTTTGAACGTGTGCCAGTATCGTCTGAGCTACCTCGACGGACTGAAGGTGGAGGACGGGAGGCGTGCGGTACGTAGGTCTGGTAAGTGATCGATCCGAATTTTGTTCTCCAGGGCCCCACCCCCGTGCCTCTTACAGCTTCACGGGAAGACCTGCGATCGCGAGCCACGCCCCGTTTTCGTCACTGAGGGGGCATGCCCAGCGCTCTGTGAGCCGCTGGCATGCCCCCTCTCCCTCTGAATCCAGTGAATATTCACCACAGGGCAGCGAGACACAGAGACTCCCAACTGACCCCCCCCCCAACCGCGGAACACTGCGGCCCGCGGGTGGGACAGCGGGACAGTCCCCAAAAAACGGGACTGTCCCGCGAAAATCGGGACAGTTGGGAGGTATGGCTGTACTACACTGGGGGTGTGCTCTGTGCTGTATGGACTGGGAGGAGATTACTGCAGGGCTTCCTCTATCCTGCCCTGCTGGGGTGTGCCCTCAGCTCTGCGCTTTAAGGTAATGGAGGATATTGCTGGAGGAGTTCCTCTGTACTGCACTAGGGGTGTGCTCTATGCTGTGCTGAGGAGATTGCTGCAGGACTTCCTCTATGTTGCCCTGGGGGTGTGCTCTATGCTGTGCTGAGGAGATTGCTGCAGGACTTCCTCTATGTTGCCCTGGGGGTGTGCTCTGTGCTGTAAGGTAATGGAGGATATTGCTGCAGCTTTAGCAGTTCCTCTATAGCTGTGCTGCACTGTGGGTGTACGGAGATTACTGCAGTGCACCTGTCCGGTAAGTGCTCCAGTTATTATGCTCGCTTCTCAGAATTGTATTTATTATTATTACTATTTTAAATAATAGAGGTTTTATTTGAAGGCTGCAGTTATTTATTTCGGGCACATTGTCCTCTGGGCTGTTATAAAACGCTGCAGTACTGAGTAGAACTGTCATTATGATTGAGCCATTCAGTACAACTTTTATTGGGTCTACAGTAGGTAAATCCTGCCGGGCGTACTTTACATTGCTCAACTGAGGTGAAACACTGCTCTCTTGCATAAATGCCTACATGTTCGTTGATATGCAGTACATGCTTCCCACGTGTAATCCGAATTGTAGCATGTACAGTGCTGTGTGTCGAGGTGTGCAAGGATCAGTCAAGGGTAGCGTCTAGTTTCATCAGTCACCGGCTGCAGACATGATAGCACTGACGACTATGTAAATAGGATCCTGTGTGGCTGCTGCTCGTGCGTTTGTGTGGTCCTGTCTGTATTCTCCGTACACATGGTTAGATGGTAACCACTGTGATAAATTACTGTTCATCTGGGTTTGTTTCTTTTTCCTCCCTGATTCTATTTCTTGTCACTTAGACCTGGACTAATCTAATTTTAAAACATACTTACAAATTGTGATTTGATAGGGATCAAATATAATTCTTGCATATCTATTTGGTGACTTTATAGTGATTGTTGCAAATTAAAGGTTTGCTAATTGTTTTTAAATTAGTGATGAAATGCACATGCTAGGTGTTTGCATTGCATGTACAATTATACATGGATGTTTTGTAGCTTTAGAAATGATTGGATTGTAGCAAGTGAATGTCATTCCTGTTTTGTGCCAGTTTTGTTACAAACAACCTACAGCTGGCCTTATACCCAAACCAGTAATATTTCCAACCTGCCAGCTATGTGAAAATCCTGGTAATGTATGAGTGTAAAGACAATAGACCATTTGCTCCCAAAAAGTATCCGGAAATTGGATGAAATTGGTTGTTCAGTTAAACTGGTGTTTTCCCAACCTCGGTCCTCATGGCACATTAAAGGTGGGTACACACTAGGTGTGGTGCTCAGTGAGCGAGTGTGTACCTCACCCAGGCCAGGCCGCTCGACGGCTGGCATACACAGTGTACAATATCGCACAATTACCTCATGCCGCAGCCGGCCGGAGCATGCAGCTTTGGACGAGGAGTCGAAATTGAGCTGCATGTACGGCTGAGATCGAACGTCGTTAATGACCCGGAGGGCCGCGCATCGCTCATCGTTTACAGTGTACACACTAGTCGATACAGTAAACGGTGTCGCTCAGGAAGGGTGAAAATGAGCAAACTCGTATACTTTATCACCTAGTGTGTATGGGTTGTAACAGTACAGGTTTTAGTGATATCCGTGCTCGTGCACAGATGGTTAAATCAAAATAACTGAGGTACTAATTAAGTTACCTGTACTGAAGTATGGCTATCCTTTAAAGCCTGGACTGGGGATTGTGGTTGGGAACCCCTGGGTTAAATCAAATGTATGGACCAGCTTGTCCGTTTTCCAGTGTTTGGGAGACAATACTAGATTTTCCAACAAACCACCTGGCTGGTTGGAACAGTAATATTTAGGTGTGTGACAAACTCGCCTCTTATTTTACTAAATAGGAACTGATAGAGAAGGCAGTATGTTGTCATTCTGTCAGCATTCACAATATTGATATGGTAATTTTATAATGGATCTGCAAATTGTACAATTTTGTTGCTGGCATATTTATCAGGCCCATTTTTTCATGAAATTATACAGAGACAACTGGATACGGTCATTATTGGTCGACATGAGTTTTTCTCTATTTAATTTTTTTGAACTTTTTCATACTTTACTATCCACGTGGAGTACGATTGGGAATAGTAACCTGTGCCCGAGTGTAGCAAGGCACCTTGTCCGAGAGGACACGGTGCATTAATTGGGGTTCCCCGTCACTTTACGAAGAAAACACCAAAAAAAAACAAAAAACTTGTGTGGACCTTTTTCCACGTCGACCTAGTGACCATGTCGACCAATAGTGGTCGACCTAATGACCCATACCCTAGACAACAGTAGCTGCATAAT
Organism: Pseudophryne corroboree; assembly: GCF_028390025.1. NCBI lineage: Eukaryota > Metazoa > Chordata > Amphibia > Anura > Myobatrachidae > Pseudophryne > Pseudophryne corroboree. The sequence goes on along the minus strand of NC_086449.1, from coordinate 268,576,007 downwards.
TTATGCATCTCCTGCTATGTACTAATATCCTAATGTAGAAATCTCATATAAAAGTCTACACTGCAGACTGCAGTACCCATTATTCTCAATAGGGACTATGGTCTGGCCTCTACGTACCAAACGCCTAAAAGGATAGCTTTCCGGAGTTTAGTCCCTTTGGTTAGTGCCTACAGTATATGGAGGCATTCTTCCGATTCCTCTCCTGCAGTTTATGACCGGTAACTAGCACTGTGTGCATGCGTCTTGTCAGATTCTGAGAAGGGGTCTTCTGAAAAGCTCCTCCGATATGCCTGGAATGTAATATTAGTTCCTAACCGGAATTCTGTAGTTAAAAATAATGGCAACACACTAGAAGCTAAAGTGGAGGATGTGGAAAATATCTGCACATCGTTCACGATATCGTCCAGTGTGTACCCACTATGGGGGTCATTCCGACCCGTTCGCACGCAGCGGTTCTTCGCTGCGGTGCGAACGGGTCGGAAATGCGCATGCGCGGCGGATGCATTACGCATGCGCGTCGTCTGGCGATGATCATTGCCGGACGGATACTCACCGCTTTCCAGGCGTGGTGAGTCCAACGCAGGCGTGTCGAGGTGTTTGGAGTGCGGATGTCTGACGTCGGGACCGGGACCTTCATCGCTGGATCCGTCGCACTGGATGAGTAACTGCAGCCCTGGTCTTATTTTACTTGAAACATTTTTAGCATAGCAGGGATGCACAAGCGTTCGCAGCCCTGCTATGCTAAAATACACTCCCCCATAGGTGGCGTCAGGTTGATCGCACGAGCAGCAAAAAGTTGCTATGTGCGATCAACTCGGAATGACCCCCTATGTTGCTGACGATGCACACTCCTGTGTGTCTTCCATGCCATCGGCTGTCAGCTGATGACTGTCAGGCCGCACATGCATGTCTGACGGTGATATCGACAGCGAGGGCCATGATGCCGTTCACGGCATCGGCAAGTGTGTATACACTTGATAATGCTGCCGGGACCCGCCGCACACAATATCGCTAGATACATACTATCGTGTAATGTGTACCCAGCTTTAGCGCTCGATTCAATTCAACGTGAATTGAATAGCACCAGGAAGGAGGTCCCGGAGCTGTTCAATTCAGTGCGCTGTTATGTTGGAGAATGCTGGTTCTCGAGCCTTAGACATGGTGTTTAGTCGTGAGAACCGGCATTCTCCGACTTAAGTGCCTGGCACAATTCTGTTTCTGAGCTATTCAATTCACACTGAATAGAGCCCTAAGTCTTAAACTTGAATAAAAACTTTTAATGTATAAAAGTCTTTGACTATACAGATTAAAAATCGTGGCACTGGCACAGAGGACTCTAAATTGTAAAGGTTGTTTTTTTACAGATAATATAATGTAGACAATGTTTGTTTGTTTTTTTAAAAGTAAGGGTTGCTTTTCTTTGAGACCCATGGCACAAAGTGCACATTCAGTATGGGCTAAATTCTTACCTGTGAAGTCATGTTTTCTATACTGTATATACACATAAAAAGCAACACATATTAAACCCAACTGAAGCGTAAATAACATTTCTTCTCTTTATACTGGGTTTAATTTTGACGACTTTTGCTTTTTAAAATTAGATTTTTAGTTAATGAGAGGTCTGTTGCATAGTGCTGTTTTTTTTTTTTTTTTCTGAACATCACTATAATTTTTATAAGCTTGCCTAAGCAGGAATATATACCAACACCCTCCCCCCTCCATACATTACCCCTTTCAGCAGGTGAGCATTTGTGATAGCGAAATTAATGGAAAATCAATAAGAGGGGGTGAATTCAATTAGGCGCAGTTTGTTTGGCGGAGGGCTGGAGAGCAGTACAATAATGAGTGTCTGCAGGCAACAGTGAAGCATTGTGGTGGTTCCTTGCAAGTTTGCGGATGCATTTCAGCAACTGGATTTTGGGAAGGGAAGCGGTTAAAATGCCGCTGCCGGAATACCGACGACACAAGGTATTCTCCCTCTGTGGGTGTCCATGACACCCATAGAGGGAGAATAAAACCTGCAGTGAGCCACCGTGCCCGCAAGGGGCTTTCAAGCACTCGCCCAGCTGCCGGCATTACGGCGGATGGGATCCCACTGTTGGGATCATGACAACTGGGATCCCGTCCGCCGGCATTTCATACTGATCCCTTTGGGAAGGATTAACGGTGTCCTCTTTGCTGAGAAATACAGGTACGTATCCGTTATGCAGTACTATCAGGGAGGCGTCTGATTGGCTCCAGTTATTCTGCAGCAGGACAACGACCCCAAACATACAGCCATTAAGAACTATCTTCAGCATAAAGATGAACAAAGAGTCCTGGAAGTGATGATATGGCCCCCAAAGAGCACTGATTTCAACATCATAGAGTCTGTTTGGGATTACGTGAAGAAACAGAAGGATTTGAGCAAGCCTATATCCACAGAAGATCTGTAGTTAGTTCTCCAAGATGTGTGGAACAACCTCCCTGAAGAGTGTCTCTAAAACTGTGTGCAAGTGTACCTAGAAGAATTGATGGTGTTTTGAAGGTAAAGGGTGGTCACACCAAATATAGATTTGATTTAGATTTCTCTTTTGACCATTCACTTTGCATTTTGTTAATTGATTAAAAATATAAACTAATAAACACTTCTGTTTTTTAAAGTATTGTTACTGTCCAGCATATTTTCCACACCTGCCTAAACCTTTTACACAGTACTGTAGTTTTGCCAGGGTCCCCCAGGAACCCCCTGGGCATGGCAGTCACGATGACCGCAAACCCAGACATCATGCTTGTCACAACGCAGGGATGGGCTCCTTTCGTAGCCCCTGCATGTGCCAGGTGATAAATGCACCTGATGTGATTGCATTATGCAATGCGATCTGGAGCGCAATATTATTGCCCATGGTTGCATTGCAAATACGATCATTGGTAAATGGACCCCTATATCCTTTTCTGGTTTACTCAAGCTTATTCCATATAGATTATGGAATCAGTAATTGGCCATCCCTGGGAAAGAAACCGCTGTATTCCTGCTTTCTTCCACAGTACAGTGCTGCCTTGGCTACTTCCCCAGTCATCCTGGCAGCTTGCCACCTATTATGTGTATGTACACTGGGATACTGACATGTTGGTGACTATTGCCTTAGCCCAGTGATGGCTAACCTTGCACTCCAGCTGTTGTTGAACTACACATCCCAGCATGCCCTGCTACAGTTTTGCTATTTGGACATGCTAAAACTGATGCAGGGCATGCTGGGATGTGTAGTTCAACAACAGCTGGAGTGTCAAGGTTAGCCATCACTGTCTTAGCCTAATTACAAACATTAGCGTCCTCCCGCTGCCAGCGACTACCACAGCTGTGGGGTCAGTAGCAGATCCACCCTATACACTTCTCACCTGCCCGCTACAGGTTGTAGCTGTATAGTAGCGCAGCACCACATCATGCAGTGAGAGAGAGGTAACTGCTGATGAAGAGTGTACTGACGGGGGAGGCAATCGCACGGACGCCTGGGCCCCAGGGCTATACTTTGCATCTTCAACTCTCCTCTTCATTTGTCACTTGCTTCAAACTCCTTTGTGTTATGACTGTGACAACATGCATGTGTTTGTGTGGTGCATGCAACAAGTCTGTTTCAGGTTTAAGTAAATCTGAGCAGTCCAATTACATTTCACTGCACTGCGACTCACACTGTCAACGTAATTCTAGCTAACAGTGTCTCTGAACCTGTATGTCCACCAAATGGGATATAGGCTCAGGGGATGCAGTCAATATACCGGTTGTCGGGATCCCGGTGATCAGGAAACCGGCGCTGGAATCCCAACAGCCGGTGAAATTCCGACCCATGGAATCCCGACACATGTTCAGATTTCCCACTCGGTTGGTAGGTACATGCCACCAACTGAGTGGGAATAGAACCGGGCCTGATGCGTGACGAGCCTGCTAGGGGACTCGCTGCCGGGATTCCGGCAGATGGGATGCCGCTGTATGTATAGTGACACCTGGAATCCTGTCTGCTGGGATACTATATGTATCCCAGGCTCAGCCAGCACTGATTTTGTAGTTATGATGACTGTATATGCATAAATGTTTATTCATCGTCTGTATCCTGCCTTGTTTGTATGATCATTTTTTTTTTTTTTGTAGACTTTTTTTTTTAATTTTTTTTTATTGTTATGTTTGCACTATTATCTGTATATGTAAGGTCCTATGGTGCCCTATAAATAATATAATTCTATATTGGTGCCACTAATTATGCAGCGCTGTATATTGTTTATCATTCACATCAGTCCCAGAGGAAACCCATGGAAGTACAATTCAGATCAGGCCTGGTCGGAAATTGAACTCATGACCCCATGGCAGCACTGCTAACCACTGTGCCACCAAGGTACTTATCATAGCTAGCTCCATTTGATGCCAGTGTTAAAGAAAATGCAACTTTGTGGTAACAATACAACATAATTCTCCCTCTATTCTGAACCATGTGTTTTTGCCAGTTTATGTAATTAATTCTTAATAAATTGTTAGGCTGCATTCCCGCAAACAATTCATCCCACACAATGGCTGCCTCTGCTCTTGGTAGGTAATTAATGCACTTTAACAACCCTTGTAGATGCATGTTCTTGGCTGACATCTTGTTTGCTAAATGTTTCAATGTACACTTTAATTATGTTGTATACATGTGAAAATGGGGTAGATAATCAGTATGAACTTTTGCATACTTACGGGCCCCATACACTAGAACGATAATGCCCGATTTCATCCAATTTCGGGCATTCGTGCCGATATATCGGGCATTTTGGATGTGTTTCCGATCTGGTGAGCGTTCCCGTGAGGGTCGGATCGGCTCCCCTAGATCGTTAGTGCTGCACTCGTGATATGTCTGTTCCTGCAGGCATGGCTGGGATCGCATAAGATATATCGCATGCAAAATGTACCAAATCATATGGAATCGCTCCCGGGAGAGTTCAAGGGAAATCACCTCCGACTTCAGACTCAGACTTATCGTTGTAGTGTATGGGGCCATTTAGCAATTGCTACTTGCTGATGTTTTGAGAAATGTGTATTATGAGAATACCTTGATTGTTGACTATCAGGGCTTTTACTATAATTCTGGGGACCCCAATAACCTGACATTAATTTGATTATGAAACAGACCTTGCTCATGGCTATAGTTTTCAAACATCAAGTCTTGGTTAGTGCAATTTTGGTCTACAGATCCACTACTTTCTGCTGCGGGGTACACTGGGCTCCACAAGGATAGACATAAGGGGGGGGGGGATGTAGAGTAGGATCTTGATCCGAGGCACCAACAGGCTTAAAAGCTTTGACTGTGTTCCCAAGATGCATAGCGCCGCCTCCTCTATAGCGCCGCCTCCTCTATAACCCCGCCTCCCTGCACAGGAGCCCAGTTTTGTAGTTGGTGCCGCAGATAGCAGGCACATAACAGAGGGGCTGCTCTAGGCAGCCCTAAGAAGAGCTTTTTTAGAAGAAAAGGGAAGACTTCAAGGGCAGCAGCTGTGTGTATATGTCTGGAGACATTCACTGCTGCAGCTCCATCTCTCCCCAGCGGCGCTGCACACTCCCGCGCCCTGGTTGCCGGGTAACTACAGCAGGAGGCTCCGGTTTTCTTCTGGTCAGGCACACACGACTGGGGCTCTCGGGGATCGCGTGGCCGCGCTTCGGGGGCGGTGAGTGGGTCCCGCTCGCGGGACCTGTTCTTTATCGCGATCCGGTGGGAGGCGGGCCGCACGCGGTGGACACTGTGGCAGTACAGGCGCTCCCACTAGATCACCAGGGCATGGGTGCAGGTCAGGTTTTCTCTTAAAACCTTTTTGTGTGTAGCCCGCAGTACCAGGTGGTTTTGCCAGCAGAGGGGATAAGGCTTGGACCTGTAGCCCCTGCCCCAGCCCCAGGGCTCCATTTCCAGTAAATGTTCCCACCCTGGAGCTGCATATCTGTCTCTCCCTTACTCCCTGTCAGTGTTTGGGTGCCATTTCTCTCAGCTACACTGTTCCTGGGACTGCTTGGGCAAATCCTCCTTTGTAAAGCCACCTGGTTGTCAGCGCTGTGACTTTTTTTTATTTTTATTCCACATGTCAAATAGACAGTGTTAGTTAAGAAAAAGTTCATTTATACCCCTTTTACACTCGCAGAAAAATCCCGGGATATTGCACGTGAACGCGCATCATCCCGGGATTCTTCTCAGTGTAAATGGGTACAGGGACAATTTCCCGGGACGAGCATCCCGGGATTTCATCCCAGGTCAAAAGCAGGGTTGGTCCCGGGACCGTCCCGGGAAGCTGGGTAGTGTGAAAGGGTCCGTCCCGGGATTCACTATCCCGGGACTGTTAAAAGGACTCGGATTGGAGCTTTCTTGGGCTCAGAAAAGCTGATGTCATCTTTTCTGAGCCCAAGGCCATTTCTAATGACATACTAATGCATTTGCAGGGATATCCCAGGATCAGTGTAAATGGGGCTGTCCCGGGTCGATCCCAGGTCTTAATGCAGTGTGAAAGGGGTCAGTCCCGGGATGCATCCCGGGAAGCATCCCGGGAGTGACCCGGGAGTGCGAGTGTAAAAGTGGTATAAGTCAGGGTTCTCTGGTACAAGTACCCTGTGACCAGTTCTTACTGTGCAGTGTTATATCTATTGTGTATATATATATCTATTGTGTGTGTGTGTGTGTGTGTGTGTGTGTGTGTGTGTGTATTTATTTATTTTATATAAATAAAATATAAAAGCTGGTCCAGTGCAGTATTATTGTTGGTAATAACCTCTGTCTCTCACTCAACTTGCTATCCCTATATTCTATAACCTTAGGGGGCTTGGTGCGTCAGGTTTTATAATAATATAGGATATTCACAAGATATACTCTAATATGTATTTTTCTCTGTGATTTTAGTCACCATATCTCTCCTGTATCTCTGCTTGTGCTGACTACACTGCGCAGGGGTTTGGGCAAGAGGTATTGTGCTGCTGACAATTGTACTGTGTTACCTGATATTGCAAGTTATATCATGTCTGCTTCTGAAGGTAACGGTTCTGGGGCTGAACACACTGCTGGTGTTGCTGAAGCCACAGATCCCTATGAGGAGACTATAGCAGCTGTGGGCTCTGGTTCTGGGGGCTCCTTGTACCCCAGTGGGACTGTGGCAACGGGGGTACATAATGACCCACCGTGGGCTACTTTCTCCACGCTTCTAAATATGCTAGTTACTAAACTAACACCCCCTATGGAACCTCCTATGCCGGTTCAACCGTATGTGGTCCCCACAGCTAACCCGCCGTGGGCGAATAATTTGCCTGCTCAATTGAAGAAGTTGAACCAGTCCTTGACTACTAAAAAGTCTGACCCTCGCTCGCCTAAGACCAAGGGGTCCTCTAAGCGAGCTCTTATCTCCTCACAATCCACTGCTGTCACTGACACCTCGTCTGATGAAGGTGGCGCTTACACTGACCCCACAGATTCTGACACAGATACTGCTGATGGGGAGGGTAGTTCACATGTGGATGTTCCTGATCTTTTGGAGGCTATTAAGTTGATTCTATAGATTACGGATGACCCCGAGCTATCCGTCCCTCCTAAGAAACCAGATAGGTTCAAGCGTCAGAAGATGGTTAAACATTTTTTACCTCACTCTGACCACCTAGTGGATATACGTCCGGAACCCTGGGGAAACCTGGGAAAGAAGTTTGTGCCTCAAAAGAAGATGCTGGCTCGCTATCCCCTCGTGCCAGAGCTGTCTAAAAATTGGGAAACTCCTCCTCCAGTAGACTCGCATGTGGCTAGGATGGTGGTTTCCTCAGCTCTACCTGTCACTACCGTCATGTCTCTAAAAGAGCCTACGGATAAACGTGTGAAGGGTTGTCTGAAAGCGATTTACACCCTTACGGGTGCTGCACAAAGGCCCACTATTGCAGCAACATGGGCTGCAGAGGCTATTGAAGCATGAGCCCTAGAGTTGGAAGCTGAAATCTCTTCTGACCATGCTAGACAATGCTTGTCATATATTGTCACAGCTTCTCACTATATTAAAGAGGCAGCTTCTGATGCCGGTATTCTAGCAGCCAAGGCCTCTACTACATCAGTTCTGGCTCGCCGGATATTGTGGCTGAGATCCTGGTCTGTGGATCTGGACTCTAGAAAAACCCTGGAGGTACTCCCTTTCAAGGGAGATATTCTGTTTGGGGAGGACTTAAACAAGATAGTGGCTGACTTGGCTACTGCCAAAACTGCCTGTCTGCCAAGTACCACTCCTTCTGTGTCGAAGGCTAAAGGTACTTCCTTTCGCCCATTTCGTCCTTCAGGTAAAGCAAATGGTCAGGCGTACCACAAGCAGGCCCGCACTTCCAAACCTGGTAAGCCGAAGCCCAAAAGAGCCTGGGCTGCCCGTCAGCCAGCTTCCAAGACGGATAAGCCTGCCGCATGACTAAGGCAAAAACTCTACATTCGGTGGTACAGACCCTCCTGGATACAGGAGTGGTAGTACAGGTGCCTCTTGCTCAGAGGGGCTGGGGGTACTATTCTCCGCTGTTTCTAGTCCCAAAACCGAATCGGTCCTCGCGGCCCATTCTCAATCTCAAGGCATTGAACAGGTTTGTGAAAGTTTCCAAGTTCCGTATGGAAACCCTTCGCTCTATAGTTCTGGCCTCGGAACCTGGGGATTATATGGTCTCCCTGGACATACAGGATGCTTACCTGCATATTCCTATAGCAGCGTCACAACAGCAATACCTGAGGTTTGCGATTGGCAACCTCCATTACCAGTTTCGGGCGTTACCTTTTGGTTTAACTACGGCTCCGTGAGTCTTTACCAAAGTTATGGCGGTGATGACGGTGGTACTCTGCCGTCGAGTGGTCAGGATCCTTCCGTAGCTCGACGACTTGTTGATCCTGGCAAATTCCCCAGAACTTCTCCTACGTCATCTGGATATGACTGTCCGGTTTCTACAAGCCCACGGGTGGCTCATCAACTGGAAGAAATCCTCCCTGGTCCCTGCTCAGAGCATGGCGCACCTGGGAGCGCTATTGGACACTCACAACCAGCGGTTGTGCAGGGGCCGTCCCTTCTGGATATCCGACTGGGTCCTGTTGACGACAGATGCCAGTCTAAGAGGCTGGGGCGCGGTGCTGGAGCAACACTCCCTTCAGGGTCGGTGGACCAAGGAGGAATCTCTCCTCTCGATCAACATTCTGGAATTGCGGGCGGTCTTCAATTCGTTGAACCTGGCCCAGCATTTAATTCAGAACCGTCCTGTTCAAGTACAGTCGGACAACGCCACCACAGTGGCTTACATAAATCCATCAAGGCGGCACTCGAAGCCGTTTGGTAATGAAGGAAGTCTCACGGATTCTACAATGGGTGGAACACCATCTACCGGCCATATCGGCAATATTCATTCCGGGGGTCCTGAATTGGGAAGCGGACTTTCTCAGTCGTCAGGACGTACACGTCGGAGAGTGGGGCCTCCATCCAGAAGTGTTTCAACTCCTAGTGGAAAAGTGGTGCCTTCCAGACGTAGATCTGATGGCGTCTCAACACAATCACAAGGTTCCGGTCTTTGGAGCAAGGACAAGGGATCCTCAAGCAGCATTCGTGGATGCGCTGGCGGTGCCGTGGAGGTTTCGGCTGCCGTAAGTGTTCCCTCCGGTGTCACTCCTGCCCAGGGTAATTCGGAAGTTCAAGCAAGAAAAAGGAATTCTGCTTCTCATAGCTCCAGCGTGACCCAGACGGCACTGGTTCTAAGACCTGCAAGGCCTATCGTCAGAGCGTCCAATTCTACTTCCACAACGCCCAGACCTCCTCGTTCAGGGCCCCTGTGTCTACCAGGACCTATCCCGGCTGTCTTTGACGGCGTGGCTCTTGAAGCTTCCGTATTGAGGGCTAAAGGGTTTTCTGAGGCGGTCATTCAAACTATGTTGCGGGCCCGGAAACCGGCTTCTGCTCGGATTTACTATAGGGTCTGGTATTCTTACTTTGGTGCGCATCTAACAATTGTGACGCTTCCAAGTTTAGTACATCCAAGTTGTTGGCCTTTCTTCAGCAGGGCCTGGACTTAGGCCTGCGTCTGGCCTCCCTCAAGGTTCAAATATCTGCCTTGTCGGTGTGGTTTCAGAGAAAGATTGCGACCTTACCTGATGTGCATACCTTTATTCGGGGTGTGTTGCGTATCCAACCTCCCTATGTCCCGCCTGTGGCTTCTTGGGACTTGTCGGTGGTTTTGGAGGCGTTACAAGAGTCTCCGTTTGAACCTCTTGGTTCAGCTGACCTTAAGTGGCTTTCCCTTAAGGTGGTGTTTCTGCTGGCTATTGCTTCAGCTAGAAGAGTGTCGGATTTGGGTGCCTTGTCCTGTAGTTTCCCATATCTGATATTTCACCGTGACCGGGCGGTTCTTAGGACTCGTCCCGGTTATTTGCCTAAGGTGGTTTCTTCGTTCCACCTTAATCAGGAGATTGTGGTACCGGCCTTTGTCTCTCCTGATCTGTCTCCCAAAGAGCGGTCTTTGGATGTGGTACGGGCTCTCCGTATCTATGTGAAGAGAACTGCTTCTGTTAGGAAATCTGATTCTCTCTTTATTCTGTCTTGGTTTCACAAATGGGGCTGGCCTGTTCACAAGCAGACTTTGGCCGGATGGATTAGAATGGTGATTGCACATGCTTATGTGAGGGCTGGGCTGTCAGCTCCTGCTCACATTACGGCCCATTCTACTCGGTCTGTTGGACCTTCTTGGGCGGCCCGCCATGGTGCGACCCTTGAACAATTGTGCAAGGCGGCGACGTGGTCCTCGGTGAACACGTTCATTAGGTTCTATGCCTTCGATACTGCCGCTTCCTTTGGATGCCGGGTTCTTGTGCCCGCTACAGTGCGTCCCCTTCCATAAGGAACTGCTTTAGGACATCCCTTATGTCTATCCTTGTGAAGCCCAGTGTACCCCGCAGCAGAAAATGATTTTTATTGTAAGAACTTACCTTTGTTAAAACTCTTTCTGCGAGGTACACTGGGCTCCACAAGGCGCCCACCCTGACGCACTTAGCGGCTAATGCCATACCAACCCAAAAAAGCTAACACTTCTCCTGTCGTGAGAGTGTGGTGTATGTGGCTATTAACCGTTGTCGTCTCTTTTCCTGCTACTGCATTGGTTAACTAAAAACTGAGCTCCTGTGCAGGGAGGCGGGGTTATAGAGGAGGCGGCGCTGTGCATCTTGGGAACAGTCAAAGCTTTTGAGCCTGTTGGTGCCTCTGATCAAGATCCTACTCTACACCCCCCCTTCCCCCCATGTCTATCCTTGTGGAGCCCAGTGTACCTCGCAGAAAATTTTAACAAAGGTAAGTTCTTACCATAAAACTCGTTTTTAAGAGGCAATTAAATAGTAAGTCCCTTGGGCAGGGCCTTATCAAGGTGTGTGAAGATGATGGTTTGCCCACAGAACATTTGCCCTGTGGGCGCACCTTCCACATACACTCCGATTGGCCACCCAGCTGCCTATTGCCCCTGTGTGCTCCGCTGATAGCCGCTCCTCCCACTCCTGCTCCCCTGTCTCAGAGCAGGAGCCGCTGCCGCTGGTTGCTGCATATATAGCAATATAGAGCAGTCAACGCTGGCAGAGTCTCTCCCCTTGTGCGACACTCCCGCCCCCCTCACTTGTCCTGCTGACAGTGTACAGAGGGAGTTATGGGTCAGGAGCCGGCAGCAGTGCAGTAAGGAGAAAATTATAATGTAAGTATCTACACACACGCTACGCTACACTACACTACACTACACTACACTCTAAGGTGGGGGGTGGGAATGTTGGGGGCTCTACCTGGCGTAACGTGTATAGTGGGCTCTGCCTGGCATAATGTGTGTACGGAACTCTACCTGCCATAATGTGCATAAGGGGCTCTCCCTGGCATAATGGCATATATGGCTTACAGATAAGCGGTCCCTCTACCCCAGTGATTTTCAACCTTTTCTTACTCGCGGCACACAGAACAATATTTTAAAATTGCCAAGGCACACCATAAGTTCCTCACAGAAAAAAACAAAACGCACACATTGGCCCTCACAGTAAAAAACAAACAAACAAACACATTGGCCTACACAGAAAAAACAATCACATTGCTCCCCACAAATCATGTTGCTCAATACATAAATCCTATTGCTCCCCACATGAATTATTCACATTGTTCCCTCCAGAAAATCCTTATTCTCCCCACATAAATCTTATTGTTCCCTACAGGAGAAATAAAATAACAAATATTAGCCCCTACCGGTCAGCTGTCCTCCTTCCTGTCCCTCAGTGATGGGGGTTGTTCTTAGTGGAGTGCTGCGAATACTGAGCAATGGGCAGGTGTGGATGTGGGTGGGCAAGGAAAGCTGTGGATGCAAGCGGGAACTGGAAGATGTGTATGCAGGCGGGTGGGCTGGCTGGGTGGGTGGTGAGACACTGTTGCCGTGACCTATGATAACACACCTCCGCGTCTTCAAGGCATAGGTCACGGCCGGAGCACGACTAATCCTCTAAGAAGAGCCCGGGCCAACAGTTCACTCTGAAGGTGCAGGAAGCTGCTCTGGCTCCGCGGCACACCTTGCAACTGGTCGCGGCACACTAGTTGAAAAAGCCTGCTCTACCCCTTTGGAAACCACTCCCGATGCACACACCATTCTAATCTCCCATGGCATAATGAAGAGGCCCAATCGTTGAAGCTGGAACCAGACATGCAGCCGTTTTGTTTTTTTTAGGGCTTATGCGTGGCGCAGCCCCCTGTCTATGGCTATACCTTGCACACAGCTTTCTCCCTACACCGTGCCGCTAATCATAACAGCAAGCAATTGTACACAAAGCAACAAGGCAAAATGAGACAATACGTGTCCTTGGCAAAACAACAAAAAACCATCACCCCGAATTTTATGGCCCCATCAATAACACTGATCCATGGCAAACAAAATATGATTATGTATTATCTTTTTCTTTGTCAAAGTAATTTTTTTTTCTTCTCTAATTATAAATTGTAAACCCTTGTTGATCCCATGCTGGACAGGTTGGCGTCTTAAGATACTCCTTGCATTTGCCGTGCTCTTGTATCATCACTGCATTATACTTGTGTCTGACAAAATCTCATGCACTTTATATTAGAGATGAGCGGGTTCGGTTTCTCTGAATCCGAACCCGCACGAACTTCATGTTTTTTTTCACGGGTCCGAGCGACTCGGATCTTCCCGCCTTGCTCGGTTAACCCGAGCGTGCCCGAACGTCATCATGACGCTGTCGGATTCTCGCGAGACTCGGATTCTATATAAGGAGCCGCGCGTCGCCGCCATTTTCACACGTGCATTGAGATTGATAGGGAGAGGACGTGGCTGGCGTCCTCTCTGTTATAGTAGAAAAGAGTAAAGACTGAGTGACTTAGTTATAATTGTGGGGAGGATTGGGGACGGGGAGCAGCTGTTAGGGAGTACAGTGATTTAGATTAAGAGAGAGAGAGAGAGAGATTGACCTGATTTACTGGAGCTTAGGAGTACTGTAGAAGAGAGTGCAGAGTTTACTAGTGACTGACCACAGTGACCACCAGACAGTGCAGTTTTATTTAATATATCCGTTCTCTGCCTGAAAAAAACGATACACACAGTGACTCAGTCACATACCATATCTGTGTGCACTGCTCAGCCCAGTGTGCTGCATCATCTATGTATATATTATATATCTGACTGCTCAGCTCACACAGCTTATAATTGTGGGGGAGACTGGGGAGCACTGCAGTGCCAGTTATAGGTTATAGCAGGAGCCAGGAGTACAAGACAGTCACATACCATATCTGTGTGCACTGCTCAGCCCAGTGTGCTGCATCATCTATGTATATATTATATATCTGACTGTGCTCAGCTCACACAGCTTATAATTGTGGGGGAGACTGGGGAGCACTGCAGTGCCAGTTATAGGTTATAGCAGGAGCCAGGAGTACATATTATATTAAAATTAAACAGTGCACACTTTTGCTGCAGGAGTGCCACTGCCAGTGTGACTGACCAGTGACCTGACCACACTGACCACCAGTATAGTTAGTAGTATACTATATTGTGATTGCCTGAAAAAGTTAAACACTCGTCGTGTGACTTCACTTGTGTGGTGTTTTTTTTTTTTTTATTCTATAAAAAACTCATTCTGCTGACAGACAGTGTCCAGCAGGTCCGTCATTATATAATATATATACCTGTCCGGCTGCAGTAGTGATATATATATATTTTTTATATCATTATCATCCAGTCGCAGCAGACACAGTACGGTAGTTCACGGCTGTAGCTACCTCTGTGTCGGCACTCGGCAGTCCGTCCATAATTGTATACCACCTAACCGTGGTTTTTTTTTCTTTCTTCTTTATACATACATACTACGACATCTCTTTATCAACCAGTCTATATTAGCAGCAGACACAGTACAGTACGGTAGTTCACGGCTGTGGCTACCTCTGTGTCGGCACTCGGCAGTCCGTCCATAATTGTATACTAGTATCCATCCATCTCCATTGTTTACCTGAGGTGCCTTTTAGTTGTGCCTATTAAAATATGGAGAACAAAAATGTTGAGGTTCCAAAATTAGGGAAAGATCAAGATCCACTTCCACCTCGTGCTGAAGCTGCTGCCACTAGTCATGGCCGAGACGATGAAATGCCAGCAACGTCGTCTGCCAAGGCCGATGCCCAATGTCATAGTACAGAGCATGTCAAATCCAAAACACCAAATATCAGTAAAAAAAGGACTCCAAAACCTAAAATAAAATTGTCGGAGGAGAAGCGTAAACTTGCCAATATGCCATTTACCACACGGAGTGGCAAGGAACGGCTGAGGCCCTGGCCTATGTTCATGGCTAGTGGTTCAGCTTCACATGAGGATGGAAGCA